>NC_053028.1:171051325-171224067 GCF_003073215.2 Triticum urartu | reverse complement strand
ACACTTCCTATGTTTGTTGTTGTACTAGCACCTAGGCGCAAGAGGAAACAAACATCAGGGATAATGCTTGATAGGTTAACTAAATCTAGAGGAGGAAGAATGGAGATCCGTTTTGAGGCAGGTTTAAAAAGGCCACATGATGCTACAGAGTCAGCCAAGTTAGTATCAGAGGCAGCGGTTGCTATTAGGTGTCATGTACGTATCCTTCCAACATGGATTCAGTACAGGAATGACAAATACGAAACCCAGTTCAACATCTTCCTCGACCATTTATCTGTAAGTATGGTTATGTATGGAAACTAGTAATATTGTCTTGCTCTGTCCAATACTTTCTAGGTTGCTGATAATGAGACTCCCATAATTTTCAACAGATGAGGTTCAAGTTGGATAGCCAAGATGATGCAACCAGACAAGCTTGCACCCATGTTTTCAAGTCTGCTCTGCGACAGTATCGGTATAACTTGAGGAAAACTCACTTTGAAGGCAAGGCTAACAGTGAACTTGCCCAAACATCTCCAGTGGAAAATATATCTGATGAAGACTGGAGAGGCCTCATTAAACACTGGTCCGATCCGAAGTATCACGTACATTATATATATGTCATCAGATCACATGTTGAAGTCCTATTTACGCATGTGCCACACAAATCTATCTTCTTGTAGGTGAACTGTTCAAAGAACAAGGCCAACCGTACGAAAGTGAAATTCCAACAGACGACAGGATCTCGTAGCTATATTGCACACTGCGAGGCTCTTGTAATTAGCTGATGTTTCACTCTTTTCGTTGTACCATATTATCAGATCTATATTGACTTGTTCCAAATGCAGAGGAAAGCCCGCAAGGACCAAAAAGTACCTGAACCAAATGTTGTGGAAATCTTCAAGGACTGTCACACCAGCAAGAAGAAGGGCACGACTACACCATTCAAAGCCGCTGTTGTAAGTCCTTAATCCTCATGCCTTTTAACTACTACTTACTCTGACTTGTGCCTTGAACTGCATGGTTTGTAGCCAATGTCTATTACTCTTTTCAATTTGATACACAATTGTCTTAGCGTATCATTGCACCTTACAAGGTTTAAAAGAGAGGAGTGATGTTCCTTTGATCTTGACCCGTAATCTAGTTCCGTGCTGGACTTGCCCACACAACGTTACAATTGCCTGTTTGTCTGTTCTCAGTTGTTTTGTGATATGAATGACGTCATACTATGCTTACCGTATTATAAACTTTGTCTCTTTGTCCTTAGCCCTCAATACAATGTGAAGAAATAGACAATACATTAGTGATGGTACATGGTCATATGTTTGGAACCTGGTTTTATTATGTACTTTGCAATAAAATACAACTAATATTTTACATGGGTTCACCAGAATAAGTTCTGTGTATAGACCAAAGCTATTTTGTTTGGTTTTGATGCCTCCTTAATATCTTCGGTTCTGGTACTACTAATGTAAAACCTCGACTTTTCAGCGAGCTATGGAAAAAATGAGGCAACTATAACCGCAATGTCAGCTCTTGCTGCAGTGGGTCAGTACCTGTCCACTAACAGTGCCAAAAGCACGTTCCTGCGTAATACTGGGTTGGTTGTTAAGGCAATATCGTCCAAACCGCCTCATGATCAAGATATGCAAGCTCAAAGCAATGTTGTATCTGCGCTCCAGACACAAGTCCATTCCCTAACAGAGACCCTTTGTGAAACAAGGAGAAACATTGCTCAATGTCGTCAAGATATGCATGGTTTTGAAACCAGACTATCAGACATTTGCTATGTTGTTTAGGAGCCTAGGGGAAATGAAGGCGAGGGTTATGGTGCTCCATCGGACAATACAGCATGAAAACATAACAGTCAGGTCAAATGAACTGAGCTTCTGAACTTCTGGTGGTGCATTTATCTGCTAGACTGTTAAGTTTTATGCCAACCTTCCTTTTGTTATATAGTTGTAATTTGTTTTGGTGCGATACAAAATTTATTCTTAACGTGCAGCCACCGCCTGAAGAAAACAGCAAGCCATTTTTGTATAGTGTAGGGTGTTCCCTATATTTGCACTGGTGGCGATCTTTGATGCCGAGTGGATGTAATCTGTGCAATCGCCTTAATAGCCTAGCGTTAGTTTCGGCCTTATTTATTTCCTAGTCTTCTTTTTCCCTGGTTTGCTAGTGGCCACAACTACCATGGGCCATATACGGGCCGTAGGATCCATGGGTCTCCTACGGGCCGTCGATAAATGGGCCTGTAATCGGTGGGCCTCGGGCCATCGGATAAATGGGTCTACATGGGCCATAGTCGGGCGTAATTGGTATCGGCCCAGCACGGTAACAAGCCGTTAACAGGCCGTAGGACAGCAAAGGCTTAATTTTGTCACAAGCATAACGGGTCGTTAATGGGCCAGAATATAGGACGGGCTGGAAACGGCGCAACGGGTTAACAGGCCAAAAACGGGCCAACTCTTGCCATGGGCCGAATTTGGCCCATTAGGGTAACAGGCCAGTAACGGGCTGACTCTTGCCATGGGCTGAATTTGGCCCATTAGTGGAACAAGCCAGTAACGGGCCGACTCTTGCCATGGGCCGAATTTGGCCCATTAGGGGAACATGCCAGTAACAGGCCGGAAGTAATCGAGGGCCGAAAAGGAGCCCAAGAACGTATGGGCCATCAATAGGCCGAAAGCTAACACGGGCTGGAAACGGCCCATGTAAATCACGGGCCATTAACGGGTATAAAGAAAATTACTGTTCATTATGGGCTAGAGTCACCGTGGGCCTTTACCTGGGCCGACCTATTATGGCACAAGAAAATCTTATGGGCCTTTACCTGGGCCGGCCCATTATGGCCCACGAAATCTTGTGGGCCTTTAGCTGGGACAGCCCATTATGGTCCGCAAAATCTCGTGGGCCTTTAGCTGGGCCGGCCCATTATGGTCCGCAAAATCTTGTGGGCCTTTAGTTGGGCCGGCCCATTTAAACTTGTTGGGTCGTGCCATGTGTCGACGTATCATAGGCGCCTTCTGTCCAGTGAGTGGATGACATCTATCCCGAAGATGAGCCAACACGTGTTTCCTCTAGCCAATGATGATTTTACACGTGGAAAATCCCCATTGGTTGGGGCTGTTAATGGGTTATCGGATCCAAAACCCGACCCGATAGCTTAACGACGTTCCGTTACGGTGGATGCCACGTGTCGGTCACCCTTGACGAAAGCACTTCTGTGACGCGTGATTTATCGTCATGGAAGTGGACACTTCCGTGATGATAATTTTGGTAATGTCATGGAACACTTCTACGACATCACAGGTATGACTATCTTGATTCTGTCATAAATTTGTCATGGATGTACATGCATGACAAAAAAAGCGACCTACTGTGACAAACACGTATCATCATGGAAGTGTATTTTTTGTAGTGCTTTCCTATTCCAACTAGGAGAAGGAGGGAAGGAGGAAGAGGGGAGAAGGACAGAGGGGGGGTGCCGCCCCCTCCCTAGTCCAATTAGGACTGGCCATGGGGGGGGCAGCCTCCTTATGGCCCTCCTCTCCTTTCCACAAAGGCCCAAGAAGGCCCATTAAATCCCCCCCCGGGGGGGTCTGGAAACCCCCGGTACTCCGGAACTTATCCGAAACTTCCTGAAACCATTCCGGTGTCCGAATGTAACCTTCCAATATATGAATCTTTACCTCTCGATCGTTTCGAGACTCCTCGTCATGTCCCTGATCTCATTCGGGACTCCGAACAATCTTCGGTCATCAAATCACATAACTCATAATATAAATCATCATCGAACGGTTAAGGGTGCGGACCCTACAGGTTCGAGAACTATGTAGACATGACGGAGACACATCTCTGGTCAATAACCAATAGCGGAACCTGGATGCTCATATTGGCTCCTACATATTCTACGAAGATCTTTATCGATCAAACCGCATAACAACATACGTTATTCCCTTTGTCAGCGGTATGTTACTTGCCCGAGATTCGATCGTCGGTATCATCATACCTAGTTCAATCTCGTTACCGGCAAGTCTCTTTACTCGTTCCTTAATGCATCATCCTGCAACTAACTCATTAGTCACATTTCTTGCAAGGCTTATAGTGATGAGCATTACCGAGAGGGCCCAGAGATACCTCTCCGATACACGGAGTGACAAATCCTAATCTCGATCTATACCAACCCAACAAACACCTTCGGAGACAGCTATAGAGCATCTTTATAATCACCCAGTTACGTTGTGACGTTTGATAGAACACAAGGTGTTCCTTCGGTATTCGGAAGTTGCGTAATCTCATAGTCAGAGGAACATGTATAAGTCATGAAGAAAGCAATAGCAATAAAACTAAACGATCATTATGCTAAGCTAACGGATGGGTCTTGTCCATCACATCATTTTCTAATGATGTGATCCCGTTCATCAAATGACAACACATGTGTATGGTCAGGAAACTTAACCATCTTTGATTAACGAGCTAGTCTAGTAGAGGCTTACTAGGGACACTATGTTTTGTCTATGTATCCACACACGTATCAAGTTTCCGGTTAATACAATTCTAGCATGAATAATAAACATTTATCATGATATAAGGAAATATAAATAACAACTTTATTATTGCCTCTAGGGCATATCTCCTTCAGTCTCCCACTTGCACTAAAGTCAATAATCTAGTTCACGTCGCCATGTGATTTAACACCAATAGTACACATCACCATGTGACCAAAACCCAAAGGGTTTACTAGATTCTATAATCTAGTTCACATCACCATGTGATTAACACCCAAAGAGTACTAAGGTGTGACCATGTTTTGCTTGTGAGAGAAGTTTAGTCAACGGGTCTACCACATTCAGATCCGTATGTATTTTACAAATTTGTATGTCTACAATGCTCTGCATGGAGCTACTCTAGCTAATTGCACCCACTTTTAATATGTATCCAGATTGATATTCAGAGTCATCCAGATCAGTGTTTAAAGCTTGCATCGACATAACTCTTTACAATGAACTCTTTATCACCTCCATAACCGAGAAATATTTCCTTAGTCCTCTAAGGATAATTTTGACCGCTGGCCAGTGATCTACTCCTGGATCAATATTGTATCCCTTTGCCAAACTCATGGCAAGGTACACAATAGGTCTGGTATACATCATGACATACTTTATAGAACCTATGGCTGAGGCATATGGAATGACTTTCATTCTCTCTCTATCTTCTGCCGTGGTCGGGTTTTGAGTCTTACTCAACGTCATACCTTACAACTCAGGCAAGAACTCCTTCTTTGACCGATCCATTTTGAACTCCTTCAAAATCTTATCAAGGTATGTACTCATCGAAAGTCTTATCAAGCGTCTCGATCAATGTTTATAGATCTTGATGCCCAATATGTAAGTAGCTTTACCGAGGTCTTTCTTTGAAAAAACTTCTTTCAAACACTCCTTTATGCTTTCTAGAAAAAATCTACATAATTTCCAATCAACAATATGTCATTCACATATACCTATCAGAAAGGTTGTAGTGCTCCCACTCACTTTCTTGTAAATACAGGCTTCTCCGCAAGTCTGCATAAAACTATATGCTTTGATCAACTCATCAAAGCGTATATTCCAACTCCGAGATGCTTGCACCAGTCCATAGATGGATCACTGGAGTTTGCACACTTTGTTAACACCTTTAGGATTGAGAAATCTTCTGGTTGCATCATATACAACTCTTCTTTAAGATATCCATTAAGGAATGCAGTTTTGACATCCATTTTCCAAATTTCACAATCATAAAATGCGGCAATTGCTAACATGATTCAAACAGACTTAAGCATCGCTATGGGTGAGAATGTCTCATCGTATTCAACTCCTTGAACTTGTCGAAAACCTTTCGCAACAAGTCGAGCTTTGTAGACAGTAACATTACCGTCAGCGTCAGTCTTCTTCTTGAAGATCCATTTATTCTCTATTGCTTGCCGATCATCGGGCAAGCCAACCAAAGTCCGTACTTTGTTCTCATACATGGATCCCATCTCAGATTTCATGGCCTCATGCTATTTCGCGAAATCTGGGTTCATCATCGCTTCCTCATAGTTCGTAGGTTCATCATGGTCAAGTAACATGACTTCCTGAACAGGATTACTGTACCACTCTGGTGCAGATTGTACTCTGGTTGACCTACGAGGTTCAGTAGTAACTTGATCCGAAGTTTCATGATCTTCATCATTAGCTTCCTCACTAATTGGTGAAGGAATCACTGGAACTAATTTTTGTGATGAACTACTTTCCAATAAGGGAGTAGGTACAATTACCTCATCAAGTTCTACTTTCCTCCCACTCACTTCTTTCGAGAGAAACTCCTTATCTAGAAAGGATCCATTCTTAGCAACAAATATCTTGCCTTCGGATCTCTGATAGAAGGTGTACCCAATAGTCTCCTTTGGGTATCCTATGAATACACATTTCTCCGATTTGGGTTCGAGCTTACCAGGTAGAAGCTTTTTCACATAAGCAACACAGCCCCAAACTTTAAGAAATGACAACTTAGGTTTCTTGCCAAACCAGAGTTCTATCATCTCAACGGATTTAGATGGTGCCCTATTTAACGTGAATGCAACCATCTCTAAAGCATAACCCTAAAACGATAGCGGTAAATCAGCAAGAGACATCATACATCGCACCATATCTAATAAAATACGATTACGACGTTCGGACACACCATTACACTATGGTGTTCCAGGTGGCGTGAGTTGCGAAACTATTCCAAATTGTTTCAAATGGAGACCAAACTCATAATTCAAATATTCACCTCCACGATCAGATCGTAGAAACTTTATTTTTCTTGTTACGATGATTTTCCACTTCACTCTGAAATTCTTTGAGCTTTTCAAATGTTTCAGACTTATGTTTCATCAAGTAGATATACCCATATCCGCTCAAATCATCTGTGAAGGTCAGAAAATAACGATACCCTCTACGAGCCTCAACACTCATTGGACCGCGTACATCAGTATGTATTATTTCCAATAAATCAGTTGCTCGCTCCATTGTTCCGGAGAATGGAGTCTTAGTCATCTTACCCATGAGGCATGGTTCGCAAGCATCAAGTGATTCATAATCAAGTGATTCCAAAATCCCATCAGCATGGAGTTTCTTCATGCGCTTTACACCAATATGACCTAAATGGCAGTGCCACAAAAAATTTGCACTATCATTATTAACCTTGCATCTTTTGGCTTCAATATTATGAATATGTGTATCACTACAATTGAGATTCAACAAAAATAGACCATTCATCAAGGGTGCATGACCATAAAAGATATTACTCATATAAATAGAACAACCATTATTCTCTGATTTAAATGAATAACCGTCTCGCATCAAACAAGATCCAGATATAATGTTCATGCTCAACGCTGGCACCAAATAACAATTATTTAGGTCTAAAACTAATCCCGACGGTATATGTAGAGGTAGCATGCCGACAGCGATCACATCGACTTTGGAACCATTTCCCACGCGCATCGTCACCTCGTCCTTAGCCAATCTTCGCTTAATCTGTAGCCCCTGTTTTGAGTTGCAGATATGGGCAACAGAACCAGTATCAAATACCCAGGCGCTACTACGAGCATTAGTAAGGTACACATCAATAACATGTATATCACATATACCTTTCACTTTGTCGTCATTCTTATCCGCCAAATACTTGTGGCACTTCCGCTTCCAGTGACCAGTTCCTTTGCAGTAGAAGCACTCAGTCTCAGGCTGAGGTCCAGACTTGGGCATCTTCACTTGAGCAGCAACTTGCTTACCGTTCTTCTTGAAGTTCACATTCTTCCCTTTGCCCTTTTTCCTGAAACTAGTGGTCTTGTTAACCATCAACACTTGATGCTTTTTCTTGATTTCCACCTCCGCGGCCTTTAGCATCGCGAATAGCTCAGGAATTGTCTTATCCATCCCTTGCATATTATAGTTCATCGTGAAGCTTTTGTTGCTTGGTGGTAGTGATTGAAGAACTCTGTCAATGACACTATCATCAGGAAGATTAACTCCCAGTTGAGTCACGTGGTTGTGGTACCCAGACATTCTGAGTATATGTTCACTGACAGAACTATTCTCCTCCATCTTACAGCTGTAGAACTTATTGGAGACTTCACATCTCTCAATTCGGGCATTTGCTTGAAATATTAACTTCAACTCCTAGAACATCTCATATGCTCCATGACGTTCAAAACGTCTTTGAAGACCCGATTCTAAGCCGTAAAGCATGGCACATTGAACTATCAAGTAGTCATCAGCTTTGCTCTGCCAGACGTTCATAACGTCTGGGGTTGCTCCTGCAGCGGGTCTTGCACCTAGCGGTGCTTCCAGGACGTAATTCTTCTGTGCAGCAATGGGGGTAATCCTCAAGTTACGGACCCAGTCCGTGTAGTTGCTACCATCATCTTTCAAATTAGCTTTCTCTAGGGACGCACTAATATTCAAGGGAACGGTAGCACGAGCCATTGATCTACAACAACATAGACATGCAAAATACTATCAGGTATTAAGTTCATGATAAATGAAAGTTCAATTAATCATATTACTTAAGAACTCCCACTATGGTAGACATCCCTCTAGTCATCTAAATGATCACGTGATTCATTTCAACTAAACCATGTTCGATCATCACGTGAGATGGAATAGTTTTCAATGGTGAAAATCACTATGTTGATAATATCTACTATATGATTCACGTTCGACCTTTCGGTCTCAGTGTTCCGAGGCCATATGTAACATCCCAAATTTTCAATTTGGAATGTTATACAGTAGATCATCATGCATATCATATTTCATGCATTTTGGTTGATCCTAGAAATTTCACGCAACTCAAGGACCCACGGAGAGAGTTGGAGATTTCGTTATTTTCATATTTGAGTTCTCTCAAATTTTGGAAAAGAGGATCATTTGATTTATTTATTTCATCTTCAATTATTTTTCCAATATCAAAATATGAGAGAGGAGAATAATATGACTTTCCCAAAATTTAGGAGAAATGAAGATTTAATGAATAAATCAAAATTTTGTTTTCCGGTGTTTATTTGCATTTTAGGCCCGGAGATAAGTTCATTTTGTTCGACTCATTTTAGGAGTCAGGGAAAATTTACTTTAGATTTTTCAGAGTTCGTTTAGATAGTTTTTCTTTTGTTTTTCTGGCGCGCGTAACCGTTTAAAAAAAAGGAGACCGCAGCGCCCGCCTGGGCCAAGGGCCCAGCCGGCCGGCCCAGCCGCCCCGTGCGCCAGGCGCAGCCGCCAGCCCCGCCGCCTGCCTTGCGCCGCCCCTAGGCCGAGTCCTAGTAGGACTCTAACCCCCCCTCCTATTGCTTGCCCCCTCCCCCAAGAAACCCCCCACCTATATAAATACAACCCCCACTCTCCTCGCCCTCTCTCGATCTAGGAATCCCCTTGGCCAAGTCACACCCCCCCTCCTAGTATATATACTCACCCCCCCTCCCCTCCACACCCCACCCCGCCCCAAGCCCGCCGCCTCCTGCCGCGCCGCTAACGCCGCCGCCTTAAGCCCCGGCCGCCGCCCTAAGCCGCCGCCCGGAGCCCCGCCTCCCGAGGTAGCCGCGCCGCCTCTTCTTTTCCTCGGTTCGGTTTTTCTTCTAGAAAACCGTTCCGGTTCTTCTCTTTTTTCTTCTTTTTTTCTTTTGTTTCGGTTTTCTTCCGAAACCCTAGATCGGTTTTCGTTCTTCTTTCGGACCGTTCGTCTCAACGAACGTGATCACCGATTTTTCCCGGTTAACGACGCCCGTTCGTTTAACCGTTCATCTCTTTCTTTTCGTCGGATTTATTCCGCGATCGCGTGACTCAGATCCGATCTTCGTTCTAGTCTTTCTTCTCGCTCGTTTATCGGAATCAGGTGATTCAAGCGCCTGGAGTTTCGTTTCGAAACCGCCGTTCCGTCTAATCAACTTAAACAAGTTTTTGCCCCGGTAAAAATTTGACCTAGTTTCAACTTGCTAGAACCGAGTTGTTTTCTTTCGCCGTTTGTTTTTCCGTTCTTTGTTCGGTTCGTTCTTTCTTTGCAACCGGAGTTCTTAAGTTGAACTTTCTGGTTCGTTCTCTTGTTCGAGTTTTACCTGTGCATTAGATGAGTACTTATTGTATGCTTGTTGTTTGTCTGCGATAGATTACCCGGATTGCGCCGCCTGTTACTTCGAAACCCTAGGACTCGCGGATCATCAGCAAGGCAAGTAACACTTTGATCATACCTTTTCTACAACCCAGTTTTATTGCATTAGATCAATCCTCACACATTGCATGATTAGGATCTAATTAAATTGTGGGATGGGAAGTAGATGAGGTAGTACCTATTACCTGTATTATTATGAAACCTTTGGGAGTTACTTCTAACGTTTTCTTATTATGCCATGCTATGCTAGTAGACGTGGATTGGGTGAGTGATATCCATGACAGATGTGAGATTGATAATTTTAATGGTTTATCTAAGGTGGCAACTTAAACACACATCTGGGTGGATTGAGGCACCTGATGTCTATCAGGACTTGCCTGTTTTTTTCGGACCGCCACCCAGGCTCAAAGGGATCATAAGATCATTCATGCTAGTAACTTCCGTGTGCAGCCACAAAGCCATTATGGGCTCTGGCATAGTTGACTAAGTTGTGCGAACTCTTACGGGTAGACTAGCAGATGTAGGGGAAAGTAGGTGTACCGGTCTACCCACATGTAAGGTGCTAGCGCTTCTGAAAGACTGTGTCTCGGTCATCCGTTTCTCAAACACCTTGTAGTGCGAGAAACCAAACGGAGGCGATCGAGTCTTGTGGGGAAAAGTGCGCAAACCTCTGCAGAGTGTACAAACTAATCATGATTAGCCGTGTCCCCGGTTATGGACATCTTGAGTATCTAGTACTTGAATATCATGTGAATCTCATCATGTTACTTCTAATTAATGTTGTTGGGTTTTAATTGTTCACTTAATTGGGATCGGAATGCTGTCAACCATTCTCGATGTTTAACAACTACCATGATAGTTAAATAAATTTATTCCTTTGCAGTAGGGAAAAGCTGGCTTTACACAAAACTGTAACCATAGAGCTTTCCACCAGCCATATATGCATATAGTATAGCTGTTTCATTCCATTACTCTCTATGTGTTACATTGCCAGCATATTCCATGTGCCGACCCGTTTTCGGGCTGCAACTTTCATGTTGCAGACTTTTCAGACGACGAGTAAGGTGCTGTTAGGTCGTGGTTCTATACTCAGTGATGCCGTTGGAGTTGATGGACCCATTTATCTTCCGAGTCTTCCGTTGTTATCGTTATTAGATGGCCTTAAGCCATATTTATTGTAATAAGTTCTCTTTGAGACAACGATGTAATAAGTGTGTGATTGCCACTCTGCTATAAATCCTTCGATGTACTGTGTGGTGTCAGCATTACTGATCCAGGGATGACACCGGAGCACAGTAGACTTGATCCATTCGGGTCGGGTCGCCACAGAGATGGTATCAGAGCACATGCTGACTGTAGGACACGACCACTAAGTTAAAGCCATAGATTACCATTCTCTTCTTATTTTCTAACTTCTCATCTTTTCTACTCTTTTAGGATGACGAACGCGAAGATTAAGTACGCTCAACCGGATGAAGGCACACCTTTTGGATTTCACTTGAAGGAAGTCACCAAGTACCTGAACATTGGATTACCAAGCTTCACGGGAACCTTCAACGCCACTCTGCCCGAAGAGGAGCGCTGGAAGATTCAAGCTCATGTTCCGGGAAGAACATTCGCGCCAATCACGAAGCCCATAGATAGCGTTTTCAATGCACCAACCTGGAGTCTAGGAAGGAGCATGGCTGCTCATATCACCATAGGACGCATTGGAGAAGTTTACCAAGAAGACCTCAAAGACACTATCTACTAGATTTGCGGACGCCGAGATGAACAATGGGAGTTAGTCAGCACCAAGAAGGATAGATCCATTGCATCTTTCATCCAGGAGTTAAACCAGCACGTTCGACGCCACGAGAACCAGATGTGCAATGACATGATAGAGTTGAAGAATGCGAAGGCAAGGATCATCGAGCTAGAAGGAGAACTGAAGGCTACACGCAAGGACTACATGGACGAAATCGTAGCTCTAGCAAGGCACAATGGCGATCTTAAGCAGGAGATTGAAGAAATCAAGGGGAAGTTAGCATCCAGGAAGGAAGACATGTACGTCGCATGTCCGGACAACTACATCATCATCGACGACACCGATTCGGATCCAAGTGAACCCGACTTTGAAGACGAAGCTGGAGCAGATATCATGGAGTCTTCCACCGGTTCAAATTTCTAGATGACCACCAGATAGTAGTAGTATTCCCCCATGTAAACACAATAGTTCGAGCACTTTTGCGATAGTTAGATCGTTTGTAAGCCCTTGTTTGATTGAATGAAGTGATTTTGTGTGCATTTGCTCATGTGCATTGGGGTAGTGTTTTTCTCTTTAGACCTCACTCTATTCCTAAATCTCATCTCTTCTAAACCCTCAGATGCCTCCGAGACGTGACAATGGATTCCCACCGGAGCTCACTCAGTTGATCCAGCAGCAGAATCAATTGATGCAGATGTTAGTCCAGAACCAGCAAAACAGCAACAACAACCCACCACCACCACCACCACCTGTTGACCACTTAGCCCGTTTCCTTAGGCTGAATCCGCCGGTGTTTTCCAGTAGCACCGAGCCAATAGTAGCAGACGATTGGCTCCGCAAGATAGGAAGGGAGTTGACCACTGCAGGATGCACAGATGGTGAGAAAGTGAAGTTTGCCGCACATCAGCTTGACGGACCCGCGGCAGCATGGTGGGAGAATTTCACAGCCACTTACCCAGTTGACACTGTTACATGGGAACAGTTTCAGCAAGCTTTCCGCACTGCCCATGTTTCAGCAGGAGCTATGGCCATAAAGAAGCGTGAGTTTCGCAACTTACGCCAAGGAGGAAGGACAGTTGGCCAGTACGTTGACGACTTCAGCAAGTTAGCACGTTATGCCCCAGATGACGTTGCTACGGATGCAGCTAAGCAGGAGAAGTTTCTGGAAGGACTGAATGATGAACTAAGCATGCAGTTGATGGTAGCAAGTTTCAACAACTACCAGGAGTTGGTAGACCGTGCCATCATGATTGAAGGGAAGCAACAGCAGATTGAGAACCGTAAGAGGAAGTATGGACAAGGGAAGTATAACTCTGGAGCCCAGCAGAAGCCCCGTTTTGCCCCTAAACCGGGATTTCAGTTTCAGCACACCCATGGAGGAGGTAGCTCGCACAACCATAATGGCCACAAGAATGGTAATGGGAATGGAGGAAGCAACGGCCAGAACCAGACCACCCCATCGGCCCCAACCAAGAGAGATCTGAGTCAAGTCACTTGTTTCAAGTGTTCCAAGACCGGACATTATGCCAATGAATGTCCTGAAGGCCAGAATGGAAATGGCAATGGAAGCTCTGGGAAGAAGCCGAACCCTTTCAATAGGGGACAGGTGAACCACGTTAATGTGGAGGAGGTTGAAGATCAGCCTGATGCAGTAATCGGTAAGTTTCCGGTTAAGTCATTTACTGCACTCGTTCTTTTTGATACTGGTGCATCGCATTCATACATATCAAGGGGATTTGTGGAAAAGTATAGCCTGCCCACTAGGATTCTTAAAACGCCTATGCTAGTAAGCTCACCAGGAGCAGAGTACATGGCCAGACAAGGATGTTTCCAAGTGCCATTAAGTATAGGAAGGCATGTTTTCCCAACGGATTTAATTATTCTGGAGTCCCAAGGTCTGGATGTGATTCTTGGTATGGATTGGCTGTCGATGTATAGAGGAAACATCGATTGCGCCAGTAAGACAATTCTACTTACCACACCAGAAGGAAGAAGGATCAAGTATGTATCCCGGTATGTGCCAAACAGGACACAAGTAAACTGCCTAACAAGAGTTGTGCAAGAGGAAGTACCAGTGGTGAAGGATTTCCTGATGTATTTCCTGAGGAATTGCCAGGCATGCCACCGGATAGAGACATTGAGTTCTTGATTGAGTTATTGCCAGGTACAGGCCCAATATCGAAGCGACCGTACCGGATGCCAGCAAAGGATTTGGTGGAAATTAAGAATCAGATTAAGGAGTTATTGGATAAAGGTTACATTCGCCCAAGTTCTTTGCCTTGGGGATCACCCATACTTCTGGTGGAAAAGAAGGATGGATCATTAAGGATGGTTGTTGATTATCGAGGATTGAATGAAGTAACCATCAAGAATAAGTACCCACTGCCAATGATCAATGATCTGTTTGATCGATTGCAAGGAGCTAAAGTGTTTTCCAAGATCGATTTGCGATCAGGATACCATCAATTAAAGATTCGAGAGCAGGACATACCTAAGACAGCATTCACCACAAGATATGGACTGTATGAGTATACCGTTATGTCATTTGGACTGACTAACGCACCTGCCTATTTCATGAACTTGATGAACAAAGTGTTTATGGAGTTTTTGGATAAGTTCGTCGTAGTGTTCATCGATGACATCCTGGTTTATTCAAAGAATGAAGAGGAGCATAAGGAACATTTGCGTTTGGTTTTGGAGAAACTAAGGGAACATCAGTTATACGCCAAATTCAGCAAATGTGAGTTTTGGTTGAAGAAAGTTGGATTCCTCGGACATGTTATATCCGGAGAAGGTATAGCAGTTGACCCCACTAAGGTTGAGACCGTAACCGAATGGGAAGCACCAACAACAGTTGGAGAGATCCGGAGTTTTCTTGGACTCGCAGGATACTACCGGAGATTCATTGAGAATTTCTCAAAGATTGCGAAGCCTATGACGGAGTTGTTGAAGAAGGATACTAAGTTCAAATGGACTGAGGAGTGTGAGGCTAGTTTCCAGGAGTTGAAGAAACGTTTGGTCACCTCACCAGTATTGATTTTGCCAGATCAGACCAAGGATTATGAGGTGTATTGCGACGCTTCACTTCGAGGACTTGGAGCAGTGCTTATGCAGGAAGGAAGAGTTGTTTCATATGCTTCACGACAACTGAAGCCTCATGAGTTGAATTATGCCACGCATGATTTGGAGTTAGTAGCCGTAGTGCATGCATTGAAGACATGGAGACATTTCCTCATTGGAAATCATTGTGAGGTGTACACGGATCACAAGAGTTTGAAGTACATTTTCACTCAGAAGGAGTTGAACCTCCGACAAAGGAGATGGTTGGAGCTCATCAAGGATTATGACATGAGATTGCATTACCATCCCGGAAAAGCTAATGTAGTAGCTGACGCGTTGAGCCGTAAGAGACATGTCAATACTCTAATGACGGGGAAAATACCTAAGGAGTTAGCAGAAAACCTTCGTGAGCTATGTTTGGAAATAGTTCCGAGAGGCTATGTAGCAGCATTGGAGATTCAGTCAACATTGATGGATAAAATCAGAGAAGCTCAGAAATCTGACAAGGAGATTGCTGCTATAAAAGAGAAATTGAGCGAAGGAAAAGCAAAGGGATTTCGTGAGGATGAGCACGATACCCTATGGTTTGAGGACCGTGTTTATGTGCCAAATGACCCGGAGATCAGGAAGTTGATTCTGCAAGAGGCACATGATTCACCGTATTCGATTCACCCCGGGAATACCACGATGTATTTGGATTTGAAGGAAACATTCTGGTGGACCGGAATGAAGAAGGATATTGCAGCATATGTAGCAGTTTGTGACGTATGTCAGAGAGTAAAGGCAGAGCATCAGAAGCCAGCAGGATTGTTACAACCATTGCCGATACCCGAATGGAAGTGGGATAAGATAGGCATGGATTTTATCACAGGACTACCCAGGACGAAAGCAGGCTATGACTCGATATGGGTAGTAGTTGATCGTTTGACAAAGGTAGCACATTTCATTCCAGTTAAGACCACTTACACCAGTGCTAAGTTGGCAAAGATATACATGACTAGGATTATTTGTTTGCATGGAGTTCCGAGGAGTATTGTATCAGATAGAGGAACTCAATTTACCTCAAAATTTTGGAATCAGTTGCATGAAACTTTAGGAACCAGACTAGAGTTCAGCACAGCTTTTCATCCGCAGACAGATGGACAGACCGAGAGAGTCAATCAAATTTTAGAAGATATGCTGAGAGCTTGTGCACTAGATTATGGATCTAGCCGGGACGATAACTTGCCGTATGCGGAGTTTTCTTATAACAACAGTTACCAAACCAGTTTGAAGATGGCACCTTTCGAAGCTTTATACGGAAGGAGGTGCAGGACACCGTTGTCATGGGACGAAGTTGGAGACCGTCAATTCTTTGGACCAGATTTGATTAAGGAGTCTGAACGGAAAGTTAAGTTGATTCGCGATAGGCTCAAGGTAGCCCAGTCCAGGCAGAAGAGCTACGCAGATTCTAAACGCAAGGAGACAGTCTACGAAACCGGAGACAGAGTTTATCTCCAAGTATCCCCACTTCGAGGAGTTAAGCGCTTTGGAGTTAAGGGAAAAATTAGCACCGCGTTTCGTTGGACCATATAAGATCTTGCAACGTATGGGAGAAGTCGCTTATAAGTTGGAATTACCAGAGGGACTGTCAGGAGTTCATGATGTATTCCATGTTTCCCAGCTGAAGAAATGTCACGCCGAGATGGCAGAGGTACCGCTAAGAGATACCGTGCCACTCGAAGCGATTCAGTTGAAGGACGACTTAACATATGAGGAGAAGCCAGTCAAGATTCTCGAGTTTGCCAGCTGAGTTACTCGCAGCAAGGTTATCAAGTTTTGCAAAGTTCAGTGGAACCACCATTCAGAGGATGAAGCCACCTAGGAGAGAGAAGAAGATTTGCTCAAGGACCACCCTCACCTATTTTCTAGCCAACCCGAATCTCGAGGGCGAGATTCATCTTAAGGGGGGTAGGTTTGTAACATCCCAAATTTTCAATTTGGAATGTTATACAGTAGATCATCATGCATATCATATTTCATGCATTTTGGTTGATCCTAGAAATTTCACGCAACTCAAGGACCCACGGAGAGAGTTGGAGATTTCGTTATTTTCATATTTGAGTTCTCTCAAATTTTGGAAAAGAGGATCATTTGATTTATTAAATTTTGAAAAAGAGGATCATTTGATTTATTTATTTCATCTTCAATTATTTTTCCAATATCAAAAATATAAGAGAGGGAATAATATGACTTTCCCAAATTTAGGAAAGAAAATGAAGATTTAACGAATAAATCAAAATTTTGTTTTCCGGAGTTTATTCGCATTTTATTTGGATAGGGGAAAATGCGTGTTTTCAAAAATTGCATTCTAGGTCCGGAGTAAAGTTCATTTTGTTCGACTCATTTTTAGGAGTCGGGGAAAATTTACTTTAGGAATTTTGGAGTCCGTTTAGTTTTCTTTTTCTTTGTTTTTCTGCGCGCGTAACCGTTTAAAAAAAAGGGAGACCGCAGCGCCCGCCTGGGCCAAGGGCCCAGCCGGCCGGCCCAGCCGCCCCGTGCGCCAGGCGCAGCCGCCAGCCCCGCCGCCTGCCTTGCGCCGCCCTAGGCCGAGTCCTAGTAGGACTCTAACCCCCCCTCCTATTGCTTGCCCCCTCCCCCAAGAAACCCCCCCACCTATATAAATACCCCCATAACCCCCCCCCCTCTCCCCCCAAGCCGCCCCAGCCGCCGCCTAGCCCGCCGCCGCCGCCCCGCTTAAGCCGCCGCCGCCGCCTTAAGCCGCCCGCCGCCCTAAGCCGCGCCGAGCCCCGCCTCCGAGGTAGCCGCGCCGCCTCTTCTTTTCCTCGGTTCGGTTTTTCTTCTAGAAAACCGTTCCGGTTCTTCTTTCTTTTTCTTTCCGGTTTTTCTTCTTCGGTTTCTCTTCCGAAACCCTAGATCGGTTTTCGTTCTTCTTTCGGACCGTTCGTCTCAACGAACGTGATCACCGATTTTTCCCGGTTAACGACCCGTTCGTTTAACCGTTCATCTCTTTCTTTTCGTCGGATTTATTCCGCGATCGTGATCTCAGATCCGATCTTCGTTCTAGTCTTTCTTCTCGCTCGTTTATCGGAATCAGGTGATTCAAGCGCCTGGAGTTTCGTTTCGAAACCGCCGTTCCGTCTAATCAACTTAAACAAGTTTTTGCCCGGTAAAATTTGACCTAGTTTCAACTTGCTAGAACCGAGTTGTTTTCTAGTTGTTTTCTTTCGCCGTTTGTTTTCCGTTTCTTTGTTCGGTTCGTTCTTTCTTTGCAACCGGAGTTCTTAAGTTGAACTTTCTGGTTCGATCTCTTGATCGAGTTTTACCTATGCATTAGACGAGTACTTATTGTATGCTTGTTGTTTGTCTGCGATAGGTTACCCGGATTGCGCCGCCTGTTACTTCGAAACCCTAGGTCTCACGGATCATCAGCAAGGCAAGTAACACTTTGATCATACCTTTCCTACAACCCATGTTTTATTGCATTAGATCAATCCTCTCACATTGCATGATTAGGATCTAATTAAATTGTGGGATGGGAAGTAGATGAGGTAGTACCTATTACCTGTTTACTATGAAACCTTTGGGAGTTACTTCTACGTTTTCTTATTATGCCATGCTATGCTAGTAGACGTGGATTGGGTGAGTGATATCCATGACAGATGTGAGATTGATAATTTAATGGTTTACCTAAGGTGGCAACTTAAACACACATCTGGGTGGATTGAGGCACCTGATGTCTATCAGGACTTGCCTGTTTTTTTTCGGACCGCCACCCAGGCTCAAAGGGATCATAAGATCATTCATGCTAGTAACTTCCGTGTGCAGCCACAAGCCATTATGGGCTCTGGCATAGTTGACTAAGTTGTGCGAACTCTTACGGGTAGACTAGCAGATGTAGGGGAAAGTAGGTGTACCAGTCTACCCACATGTAAGGTGCTAGCGCTTCTGAAAGACTGTGTCTCGGTCATCCGTTTCTCAAACACCTCGTAGTGCGAGAAACCAAACGAAGGCGATCGAGTCTTGTGGGGAAAAGTGCGCAAACCTCTGTAGAGTGTACAAACTAATCATGATTAGCCGTGTCCTCGGTTATGGACATCTTGAGTATCTAGTACTTGAATATCATGTGAATCTCATCATGTTACTTCTAATTAATGTTGTTGGGTTTTAATTGTTCACTTAATTGGGATCGGAATGCTGTCAACCATTCTCGATGTTTAACAACTACCATGATAGTTAAATAAATTTATTCCTTTGCAGTAGGGAAAAACTGGCTTTACGCAAAACTGTAACCATAGAGCTTTCCACCAGCCATATATGCATATAGTATAGCTTTTTCATTCCATTACTCTCTATGTGTTACATTGCCAGTATATTCCATGTGCTGACCCGTTTTCGGTCTGCAACTTTTATGTTGCAGACTTTTCAGACGACGAGTAAGGTGCTGTTAGGTCGTGGTTCTATACTCAGTGATGCCGTTGGAGTTGATGGACCCATTTATCTTTCGAGTCTTCCGTTGTTATCGTTATTAGATGGCCTTAAGCCATATTTATTGTAATAAGTTCTCTTTGAGACAACGATGTAATAAGTGTGTGATTGCCACTCTGCTATAAATCCTTCGATGTACTGTGTGGTGTCAGCATTACTGATCCAGGGATGACACCGGAGCACAGTAGACTTGATCCATTCGGGTCGGGTCGCCACACCATATCTGCATATGCTAGGCTTGTCAAGTTTAACCCGAGTGTTCTGAACGTGCAAAACTGGCTTGCACCCGTTGTATGTGAACGTAGAGCTAATCACACCCGATCATCACATGGTGTCTCGGCACGACGAACTGTAGCAATGGTGCATACTCAGGGAGAACACTTGTACCTTGAAATTTAGTGAGGGATTATCTTATAATGCTACCATCGTACTAAGCAAAATAAGATGCATAAAGGATAAACATCACATGCAATCAAAAAATAAGTGATATGATATGGCCATCATCATCTTGTGCCTTTGATCACCATCTCCAAAGCACCGTCATGATCACCATCGTCACCGGCTTGACACCTTGATCTCCATCGTAGCATCGTTGTTGTCTCGCCAACTATTGCTTCTACGACTATCACTATCGTTTAGTGATAAAGTAAAGCAATTACATGGCGATTGCATTTCATACAATAAAATGACAACCATAAGGCTCCTGCCAGTTGCCGACAACTTTTACGAAACATGATCATCTCATACAACAATTTATATCTCATCATGTCTTGACCATATCACATCACAACATGCCCTGCAAAAACAAGTTATACATCCTCTACTTTGTTGTTGCAAGTTTTACGTGGTTGCTACGGGCTTCTAGCAAGAACCGTTCTTACCTACACATCAAAACCACAACGATTTTTCGCCAAGGGTGCTGTTTTAACCTTCAACAAGGACCAGGCATAGTCAAACTCGATTCAACTAAAGTTGGAGAAACAGACAACCGCCAGCCACGTGTGTGCAAAGCACGTCGGTATAACCGGTCTCATGAACGCGGTCATGTAATGTCGGTCTGGGCCACTTCATCCAACAATATCGCCGAATCAAAGTAAGACGTTGTTGGTAAGCAGTATTCTATTATCGCCCACAACTCTTTGTGTTCTACTCGTGCATATAACATCTACGCATAGACCTGGCTCGGATGTCATTGTTGGGGAACATAGTATTTCAAAAAAATTCCTACGATCACGCAAGATCTATCTTGGTGATGCATAGCAACAAGAGGGGAGAGTGTGTCCATGTACCCTCGTAGACCGAAAGCGGAAGCAGTTAGTAACACGTTTGATGTAGTCGAACGTCTTCGCGATTCAACTGATCCAAGCACCGAACGTACGACACCTCCGTGTTCAGCCCACGTTCAGCTCGATGACGTCCCTCGAGCTCTTGACCCGGTTGAGGACAAGGGACAGTTCCGTCAGCACGACGGTGTGGCGACGGTGATGATGAAGTTACCGGCGCAGGGATTCGCCTAAGCACTACGACGTTATGACCGAGGTGTGTAACTATGGAGGGGGGCACCGCACACGGCTAAGAGAAGACTTGGTGTCCCTTTGGGGTGCCCCCCTCCCACATATATAAAGGAGGGGGAGAGGAGGCCGGCCCTAGAGGGGGCGCGCCAAGGGGGGAGTCCTACTTGGACTCCCGGTCCAAGTAGGATCGCCCCCCCCCCCTTTTCCTATTCCAACTAGGAGAAGGAGGGAAGGAGGAAGAGGGGAGAAGGAAAGAGGGGGGCGGCGCCCCCTCCCTAGTCCAATTCGGACTGTCCATGGGGGGTGCGGCCTCCCTTGCAGCCCTCTTCTCCTTTCCACTAAGGCCCAAGAAGGCCCATTAACTTCGGGGGGGGGGGGTCCGGTAACCCCCGGTACTCCGAAACTTCTCGAAACCATTTTGGTGTCCGAATGTAACCTTCCAATATATGAATATTTACCTCTCGACCATTTCGAGACTCCTCGTCATGTCCATGATCTCATCCGGGACTCCGAACAATCTTCGGTCATCAAATCACATAACTCATAATATAAATCGTCATCGAACGTTAAGCGTGCGGACCCTACGGGTTCGAGAACTATGTAGACATGACCGAGACACATCTCCGGTCAATAACCAATAGCGAAATCTGGATGCTCATATTGGCTCCTACATATTCTATGAAGATCTTTATCAGTCAAACCGCATAACAGCATACGTTATTCCCTTTGTCACCGGTATGTTACTTGCCCGAGATTTGATCATCGGTATCATCATACCTAGTTCAATCTTGTTACCGGCAAGTCTCTTTACTTGTTCCTTAATGAATCATCTCGCAACTAATTCATTAGTCACATTGTTTGCAAGGCTTATAGTGATGAGCATTACCGAGAGGGCCCAGAGATACCTCTCCGACACACAAAGTGACAAATCCTAATCTCGATCTATGCCAACCCAACAAACACCTTCAGAGACACGTGTAGAGCATATTTATAATCACCCAGTTTCTTTGTGACGTTTGATAGCACACAAGGTGTTCCTACGGTATTCGGGAGTTGCATAATCTCATAGTCAGGGGAACATGTATAAGTCATGAAGGAAGCAATAGCAATAAAACTAAACGATCATTATTCTAAGATAACGGATGGGTCTTGTCCATCACATCATTATCTAATGATGTGATCCCGTTCATCAAATGACAACACATGTCTATGGTCAGGAAACTTAACCATCTTTGATTAACGAGCTAGTCTAGTAGAGGCTTACTAGGGACACTATGTTTTGTCTATGTATCCACACATGTATCAAGTTTCCGGTTAATACAATTCTAGCATGAATAATAAACATTTATCATGATATAAGGAAATATAAATAACAACTTTATTGTTGGCTCTAGGGCATATTTCCTTCAAAAGGTTAGAGAGAAGTGGAAGCTTGTTATGAAAGCCAGTGTCGGTAAGGTCAGTAAGGTAGCCGGAACCAAGTCTCCGTGGAAGGCAATGATGCAGTCATCAAACCCTAATGCACTGGTATGGTTTATCCTTAATAACCGAGGTATCCCCGTGAATCAGATACGACCAAGGTTGGATAATTGAATCCTCGACACGGCGGCGGTCGGTCATGCTGTCACAAGGACGTGTCTCCCAATTATTTGTTTTGCAAAATATATGTATTAAGATTTATCGATGCATTGTTGATCTATCTTATTATAATCTCAAGCACATGGACACAACTTCAGATGGAAACTTAGCTTTGGCCTTTTCCTTTACTGTTATAACCTATACGATATTTGTTCTTTCGAGGAATAAAAACAATTTATGATAAAAAAAGACTTGCAGAAATTCCTTCCAAGCTTAATCACTTCCCGGATTCAATAAATTCTAGGGTCTTTAGGGAAAAGACTATTACTATGCTCGAAACCAGATCTAAGGTAACGAGGAACTCAAACCTAGATGGTTGAAAGAATACGTGAAAACCAAGTTACAATGCAAACTCATTTAAAAGTGTATGTTAAAAGAGTGGCCTTCTATTATCATATGAAATTCCAAGTTTAAGCACAAATTCATTTACGAGGCATGAGAAGAACAAATTTAGCGATGAATAGTAACATTGATTGTTCAACACCATTCGTTGCTGAATTTATTTTTTTGTACCCGATAAATTATGAGAATTTGTATTTGAAACTACAATTTTACATGTCTAGAGAAATACATCTCTTTGACATATTGAATTTCTTTGAGAAAACATTGAAACTTCAAAACACAGTTTCCACGTTGTTTTGATTGGTTTCCACCAGATATTCCCTATAGATAGTTTGAGTGGAACCATATCACACATGTCATTACATTTGGAGGGTCTTCCCAAGAAATTGTCTACAAAGTATAAAGAACACTGATGTTTGCTTGAACTACGTCGATATTTTCCCAAAGAGGAATGGATGATGCAGCACAACAACGGTAGGTATTTCCCTCAGTGATGAGACCAAGGTTATCGAACCAGTCGGAGAACCATGCAACACTACGTAAACAGCTCCTGCACAAAAAGAACAAATACTTGCAACCCGACGTAAGAGAGGGGTTGTCAATCCCCCACGGGTAAAAAGATGGGTAAAATCATAGTAGATTGGATAAATAGATCTCGCGGAAATGCGAGATAAAATAAATAAATAAATAAAAATTGCAGCGAGGTATTTTTGGATTAATAGATCTGAAAATAAAAGCAAATAAAAATAGATCGCAAAGGCAAATATAAGAAAGAAGAGACCCGGGGGCTGTAGATTTCACTAGTGACTTCTCTCGAGAAAAATAGCAAACGGTGGATAAACGAATTACTGTTGGGAAATTAATAGAACTTCAAATAATCATGACGATATCCTGGCAATGATCTTTATAAAGGCATTACGTCCAAGATTAGTAGACCGGCTCTTGCCTGCATCTACTATTATTACTCTATACATCGACCGCTATCCAGTATGCATATAGTGTATTAAGTTTATGGAGTAATGCAATAAGAACGATGACATGATGTAGACAAGATCTATTTATATAGAAATAGACCCTATCTTGTTATCCTTAATAGCAACGATACATACGTGTCGGTTCCCCTTCGGTCACTGGGATCAAGCACCGTAAGATCGAACCCATCACAAAGCACATCTTCCAATGATAGATAAATAGATCAAGTTGGCCAAACAAAAGCCAAATATCAGAGAAGAAATACGAGACTATAAGCAATCATGCACATAAGAGGTCAAAGAAGACTCAAATAAATTTCATGGATAAAAAGATATATCTGATCATAAAGTCAAAGTTCATCGGATCCCAACAAACACACCGCAAAAAGAGTTACATCATATGGATCTCCAAGAGACCATTGTATTGAGAGTCAAAAAGAGAGGAAGTCATTTAGCTACTAACTACGGACCCGTAGGTCTACAATGAACTACTCACGCATCATCGGAGAGGCACCAATGGACATGATGAACCCCTCTGTGATGGTATCTAGATTGGATCTGGAACTTGCGGCGACTGGAATTAATTTTCGTCGACTCTCGTAGGGTTTCTGGAATATTGGGGTATTTATAGAGCAAATAGGCGGCGCGGGAGGCCACCGAGGTGGGCACAACCCACCAGGGCGCGCCCCCCAAGGTGCTTCTCCAGCCCATTGGGCGTTTTCTAGTCCATAAAAATTCCACAAAAAGTTTCGTTGCATTCGGACTCCGTTTGACATTGATTTCCTGCAATGTAAAAAACAAGCAGAAAACAACAACTGGCACTGGGCACTATGCCAATAGGTTAGTACAAAAAATGATATAAAAATACTACAAAATGATTGTAAAACATTCAAGAATGATAATATAACATTATGAAACAATAAAAAATTATAGATACGTTGGAGACGTATCAAACACCAAGTCGCATTCACGTACCCTTTCGCTCGTGCAAGCCCAAGGCGCACCACTAGGCTTTCTGTTCCTCTTGCCAGCACCGCCACCGGTTTGCCTTGTCTCCTATGGTCCTAGGACAATGGAGGCATGATAGATCCCGGTCCTTGCCGGCGGGAGGGCTCCGTTTTTAGGTTTTTCTGAGTTTTGTTACGGTTTGTGCCATGATCAGGAAGACGAGACGGCGACGACTTTGAAGATGGAATAAGGTTATCCCCGCCCCACCCACCCTGGTGGCGCTTCTAGCGTCTCTCGTGGGATTTGATCGGCATCTATGTGTCTGCAGGTTGGATCCTCCGATCTATTCTTCTCTTCATCGGCAACAGTTGCTATTCTGGTGCACTGGTCATACGGGTCTTAGCACAACGACTTTCCGACTGTCTACTACAACAATGTTTGTCCGGATCCAATGAGGGAGGGGTGATGATGGCGGCGCGCCTTCGGCTCACTGCAGTGCTTGCAGTCATTGCTAGGTGGTCTACGGACTTGGATGTAATTTTTACTTCTGGTGTTCTTTGTACTACCTTGATAGTTGATGGATATATCGAAATTTTTCTCGCAAAAAAATAAGAATTTGTCTACAAAATGGCGTTAAATTTAGAAGTTGTATGCAAAATCCGTCTTAGGATCCAACATAGTGTAGATATCCAATGGCGCAACCCCACGGTTAAATGACGGTGCATCATTGAAAGTGTGCTTAGAATATTTGTCTAAAAAGCACAGATATGGGGTAGTTCCCTCCCAAAAGTTTTCCTTGTATTCCTCTTCCAATTCATAGTTTTGCTTCTTTAGATACGAAGGAGTATCTCTCCAAGAATCCGTCTGTAAGACGGTATTAACTTTGGAAACGACTAGGTGTCAGGCGACTGAATTTGTCTTTGGGCCAGTCAATTTATTCCTAGATGTTGGATGAAAGAGGAACGGTCAAATCTTCTTCTTTTATCTTTTGAAAATAATTGTTCATCGGGTTCCTCCCCACGATCTTGATCTGAACCGCCCACAACCGCCGGCTGAACTGTCTGCCTCCGTCGCCCGCGGCTAGCGGCGCTCGTTCAACCGCCTCACCGCCCCGCCCCTCGCCCTCCCCCACACCGCCGTGCTTGCCGCCACATTCGGCCATCCTCTAAACCGATGAACCATCTGAATTTTCGGCGAGCATGCACCCCTAAGTTAGACAAAGGTGTCCCTCCACCCCCCACCCCAGCACCCCGTGTATCATATCATAGACAAGAAGACTGTACCTTCTCCTGCACCCTAAGATAGACAGGATCAAACTTATTGCCGGCGGCTTCGGTGCTATGCGGCTGTTGTTTTCTTCTCCATCGAATCGGACTGACCCAAATTCTAAATTCAGGCGATTGGCGTCCAACAAAACTGATTAACTTTATTCAAACCTGCCAAATTCGTATTAAATCGGATCCGACGTAGAAGCATAGGAGATGTTCAATGGCCCAAGCCCAACCCAACCGTTGATAACTTGAGCTAGGGTAAAACAGTGCTTGAACGCCCTTCCCGGCGACCCCGTTTTGTATGACGCGCTCCTGCCAATTTGCTTGCTGCAAGCAATGACCCAACAAGAAATGCAGCAGAGGCAGGGGATGCAGAGCGAGTAGTATTTGAATTTTGTATAGTACTCCACAAACAATTCTGCATCTCCCAGCCCTCAGCGCCTGCGCCAAGCTCTGTTCCCACGGCAGCAGGTTAAACAATGAAGCGCAGAGCTGGAGAAGAGCGAGAAGGCGGCAAGGCCCAAGGAGGATTCATGTCGGCTTGCTCGGCAATGGGGGCATCTCGCGCGCGCACAGAGGTGGAAGACTCTAAACACACACCATGGCAGGCTGATGTTCGCTTCTCCTCGGGGCGTGCTCAGGTGGACCGCACCGACGCATGATACGCATCGCATCCAAGTTTGCACGCATCAAAAGAGACGTGTTATCTGTTATGAATGGGCCCGTGAGCCTAGGATAAACATTTGCTTGGTGCAAACCTGCAACGCTATTCTCTGGTTGTTTTAGCGGCTGGGTTTGGTTGGACCCACATGTCTTGCTAATTAACCCTTAAACGATTGGTTTTGAGTCATGTAGTTCCACTATGTTTATACTTGACAAAACGTGTATCTATAGAGAAAATTCTTTATTTGACACCGTTTTAAAATCTGGTTTCTTATTTGATACTGATTTTTTTCCCTATTTGACACTAGTACTAAATTTTATTTTCTATACGATACTTTCGTCCATTTTGAGCCTAAATGATACCTGAAAAGACGAGTTTGCCTCTCATGCGGTATGTGTGTGCGTGCGCATGTGTGTTGTTGCGTGTGTGGGTGCACGCGCACATGTGTGCTGCTGCTGCATGTGTGCTGCTGCGTGTGTGTTTGCTACTGCGTGTGTACATGCGCGTGTGTGTTGTTGCGTGCCTATGTGCTGCCTGCGTGTGTGCTGCTGCTGCTGCTGCTGCGTGTGTGTATGTGTGTGTGTGATGCGTGCGTGTGTGTGCGTGTGCATGTGTGTTGTTGCGTGTGTGCGCGTGTGTGTTGGTGCATGTGTATGTGTTGCTGCGTGTGTGCTTCTGCTCTCACACTGATGATGCGTGTGTGCGCTATTATCCCCTACACACATACCACATGAGGGGCAAAAGAGCCTTTTCAGATGTCATTTAGGCTCAGAATGGACGGAAATGTCATATAGGGAATAAAATTTAGAACTTGTGTTAAATAGGGAAGAAAAACTTTTTCAGTATCAAATAAGGAAGCAGATTTTAAGATAGTGTCAAATAAAGAATTTTCTCGTAGCTATAAGTCTGCACAAGAGCTCCTAGACCTGTGCATGGGCAGCCCGGCCCGGAGGCCGGAGCAAGGGCGGAGCCAGGATGAAAACCAAGAGGGGGCAAAGATGTACACCATTTTTTTTTTCCAAAAACGTGTATACAAAGTAATGGCTAGATCATCTAAAAAATTAACCACACAAGCATACATATAGTACGTAAGAATCAAAATCAAATATTTCCTTATAAGATAATGTCATTACACAAATAATTATGACAAGTTGATTGCCAAAGTAAAAGTAAATTAACCACTTAAGGCACAATACCGTGAGAAATATGAATATGTAGTTCCTTTTCGTTGCTACGTCCCTGATTTCTAGCCTTCAAGCTGTGAGAAAAAATATACGTGTTTAAATAGAAAGAAAATGTAAACACATTACCTCCTTTTGTTTCATCCCGCGACGATTTTTCCTAATCTCCTCATGGTGGTTGATATTAAAACCTGCAAGTATCTTCCTTTTAGATGAATCACGAGTAAGCTTGTTCAGATCAACTATTTCAGGCATACTACCAGTTATGGATATTGCAAAAAATCGCTCCATTAGCTTGCCTGTCAATATCAAATAGTTGAACGTTACATAAATTGAATGAAATACATGAAGGCAGAATATTGCTATGGATTTTATTCTGCTCCACGCGCTCAAACTTATTGATATGCAATTATTAGGTGAAGCTAGATTCAATCAATCGAAATCTAATTACCAATTTGTACACTATAATTTATACACGTGGATATTTGATACATTTTGCTTCCTTACATGGAAATCAGAATAGAATAACAAGATAACTAAACCAACTTTGTCAAAAAAAGAAAAATAACTAAATTTACTAGGGCTTACCTTGATTGAATGATTGATCAATAGAACATCTTCCATAGGGATGGCAAGCCGGCCGGCGGGCGGGCGCAGTGCGGATCAAGGTTGATCGCCGGATGGGCGTTGCGTATGTGCAGCGTAGCGCTGCAGGCGGCGGCGCGGCGGCTTCGGCTCGTCAAGGCGGTCACGCGGCACAGGGCACAAACGCGTGTGGAACTCCCGATCCCAAGATGTGAAATCGTGTGTTTCTATTCTAGCGCTAGCGATTAGCCAATTGAGAACCACGATCGTATGCATAAGGCCCGCTCATATTTTCTTTGGATGGGCTGCCGGGATAATAACTTATTTATTTCTCATACACAGGCTTTAAACATACAACAGAAAAAGAAAAGAGTGAGGGCAAATCCTTTGGGCTGAGTGGGGGCAACGCTGCATATGTTGGGCCTAGTATAAGTGGGCTGACAAAACGAGTGGGGGCATTCGCCCCCACAGACACGCACGTAGATTCGCCCTTGGGCCGGAGCCCGAAAGCTCGGCATCCGGGCTGGGCTCAAGCTCCACTTTCTCACCCGAAGCCCGTCTGGATGCTTAGAAAAGCACAAAATGACCATATTTTATTTGAAATAGGCTATTTTTTGAAAAGGAGGATTATCCCCGGTCTTTGCATGGAGCGATGCACACAATCATCTTTATTAATTTTTCAGAAGAGTGCGACAAAGTAGATACATGGATCAACCCAAAGTCACCTTTCTAGCGACCTCAATCGCTACACCTACAAGTCTCATGGAGTGCCCTAGCGCATCGATATACACCATCTAATCTGGTGGCCACCCCAGGCTGCCCGACGAGCATAAAGCATCAACCGGTGTAACAAACCCTCAGCACACGGCACACCGAAGAATTTGTCGTCGCCATCTTCCGTTGTCCCATCTTCAGGAGAGATCGATGCATATGCCATGCCAGGCCCAACTGCCGTCGACGCCACCACGACACCAGGCAGCGCCACCCTCCTATATGCATCCATCAACACGCGACCAACGTAGAAAACCAGCTGCCCCATGGCTTCGTGACCTGTTCATGTCGGCGCATCAGATGTCACGCCGCTCCACCGTGGTAATCGTCCACCGGTCCCACTAGCCGATGAACCCCTTCAAGACTGATGCCCCAAATGGGGAGACGGCACTAGCATGAGTGTTGCCATCATCCGATCGACTGATCTTGGGTTTCCCCCGGAGGTAGCGGGAGGAGTTGTGAGCTTCACCTTGATAATGCCTTCAAGAAGGAAACAACGGCATTGCGTCACCATCACCGGCTCTGGCTAGCTTCCGAAGACAAGATCTTCACCCGGATCTGCCGCGTGAGCCTCCGATCGACAACTGTGCATCTGCGAGACCACCTTCAAAGCCCCAGATCTGGCCGTTGAGATTCGGCGACCATCCACCGCCGCTGCCATCGTGGCGGACCCTGACGCTCCGGCCATTGCCGAAGGGCGCCACCATTGGAACATGGAGAGAGGGCTGCCAGCCCACCACACCATGCCGGAAGAGCCGTTAGGAAGGATCCCAAGCACACTCTTCACTGTCTCTATACCAAACAGGAATTGGGGTCGAAGCCGCCGGACCGCCGGAGTCGCCCCGCCTTAGCCATGGGTACCTCCACGCCATGCAGCCGAGGACGACCTTGGCCTCACCGATCTCCATCGCATGGGGCCGCCGCCCCGGCATTCGTCACCAGGCAGCGAGGTCTACACCTAGCCATCCCTCCCGTGTGCCACCAAACCCGCCAGCGTTGTGCGACGCTAAGGCGGGCCACAGCCCAAATAGCGCACAACTCGGTCGCTTGGGCACCCCTATGTCTCACTACCTCGCGTGAAGGCGAGGCCAGATGGGCCGACCCATCTTGCGGGAGGCCACAACCTCGTTTTTTATCTTGTTTCTTCACTTTTTTATTTTTATTTTTGCTTTCTTTTTAGTTTTGTTTATACTTCCAAATAAATATATATGCATTACAAAAAGCACTCTACATAAAACATTTGAAAAATGTTAATCTAGCATTACACAAATGTTAATCTAGCATATAAAAAATGTTAAATGTGTATAGAAAAATGTGTGTGAAAAAAGTTGATCATGTATTTAATAAATGTTAATCAAGCGTTTCAAAAAAGTTGATCATGTATCAAAAAATATAATCATATAATTAGAAAAAGTTAAACATGCGAAATATTACAGATATATACGGAAAGTGTACAATGTGCATGAAAAAAGTAGTCATCAAACACAAAAAAATTATAAAAATTTAATCATCTATTTTTAAAATGCTAAAGGTGTACAAAAAAAATGTCCCCGATGTATATAAAAAAAGTATAGCGTGTATTAAAAATTTTGAACATAAAAACTTAAATTTAGAAAATATTGATCATGTATAGAAATCTTGATCATATACAAAAATGTATTGACATGTTTCTGAGATATACCAAAAATGAACCATGTGTGTCAAAAAAGGAGTCATAAAAAATATATTAAAAAATGTTAATCATCTATTTGATAAAATGTTAAAGCTGCAGAACAAAATGTTCATGATGTATACAAAAAATGTAGGACGTCTATTATTTTTTTCAACATAAATATTTAAAATGTGGATCATGTACAAAGAAAGTTAATCTTGTATTCAAAAATATTAAACATGTAATAAAAACATGTTCCTGATATATATACCTAAAATGTACAATCAGTATGACAGAAATAGTCATCAAACATTTCTAAAAGTAATGACACTCACGTATTTGAAAATAATTAAACAAGTATACAAAAATGTTCTTGATGTATACGTAAAATGCAAAAATGTGTATAAAGAATGTAGACATGGGTTGACAAGAAAATGAAGAAAAAGCGATAAAAACCGAAGAAACGGAAGAAAAAAACACGTCAGAAACAAATAAAAATGAAAAACCTATAGAAAACCATGAAACCCCATGAGAAAATGAAGACAACCATAAAAAAAATAAAGATAACAAAAGAAAAAGAAAGAAAACTCGTGGAAACTAAGGAAGGAACAAAAGAAGAAGAAAAATAAAGAAAAATAGGATAGCAAGGAAAAGGAAAGGAAACAAATCTATAGAAACTAAGAAAGAAAACAAAAAATGGTGAAAAACTAAAATTATAATGAAGAAAAAGAAAAACCAAAGAAAACCGGTATAAAAAATAATCAAAGAACAAAAATGGAAAGCGAAAAGACTAATAGAAAACAGGAGCAAACCTACTGCTAGAAGAAGCGGCAGTAGCGACCCTACACTAATGGTGGAGAGAGCGAGAGCAGCGACCCTACACTAATGGGCTAGCTTATATAGACGCACCTACATCGCTTTAAGCGAGAGATAGCTCTCGCAGGTGCTGCTAAGCTCGACCTCCTAACTTTTTTTTACAGCGGCTCTATTGTTCAGTTGCACAATACACAAAACAGTAAAAGTGACCAACATCCATTCGTTCTGGAAAAAATAGACTTCTGGTTTTCTATAGATTAAAAAAGAATAGGTTCAAAAAATGTTGCATGTCTTTAAACAGTTCATGAATTTGAAAAATAACCGTGAACACAAAAAAATCATGAATTTGGAAAAAATATATTGTTGAATTTGAACAAAACGATCCTCAAAAATATTTTTTCAAGAATTAGAAATTATTCATTGATTTGAATAAAGTTCATGAATTTTAATTTTTTGATGACTTTGAATAAAATGGCATGCATTTGAAAACGTTCATCGATTTGAAAAAGTTTAGGAATTTGGAAAAAAAATATTCACGAATTGAAAAAACTTCTCGGATTTGAAAGTTCATGAATTTTGAAATGTTGATAAATTCGAATTTTTTTAAAGAATTTTAAAAAGTTCATGAACTATTTTTTTTCGAAATTGAACGTTTGCAAATTTGGATAAATGATTGCACATTTGAAAAATGTTTGCTGATTTGAAAAAAGTTCAGGATTTTGAAAAAAATCACGAATTGGAAAAAAACGTTCACGGATTGGAAACACGTTCACGGATTTGATAAGTTCGTGAATTTGCAAAGCATTCACGGATTTTACAAGTTCACGAACCCCAAAAAAGTTCATGAATTTGAAAAAAAAAGATCACAATTTCAAAAAAAGTTCACGAAGTACAAAAAAGTCTTGAAATTGCAAACAGTTCGCAAATTTAAAAAATGCTCATGGATTTGGAAAAAGTGTGTGGATTTGAAAAAAGATCTTGAATTTGGAAAACTGTTCATGAATATATATATTTTTCACAAATTTTGAAAACGTTCTTGAATTTGGATTTTTTTTGCAGATTTAGAAGTGTTCATGAAATTGAGAAAAAAGGCACAAATAGCCAAGAAGAATCACCTAAAACTAATGAGCAAATAAAAGAAAAACATTGGCCAGCCTATTAGAACTAACGACGATTTGTTGTGTGAGTGTTGCGTATGATTACTACTATAAGTGGCGCTATAAGCACTAAATAGTGTTTCATCTGCCTATTGATCCTTCTTTGGGATCTCATATTTCCAAATTCTCGACAAACGTGCCGAGCGACTCAGATGGGCCAGTTAGTTTGTGTCACAGGTGGTTCGGTCGTGCGTACCGGTTGTAGTGGTGTTTCTTTGTTTTTTTTTGTTTTGCAACTTTTCAACTGTTGTTTTCGCTTTTATATTTCATAAACACGGGAAAATTAGTAATATCTCCATTTCAAAATACTTGTCATGGTTTTAGTTCATTTTATTTCAAATTTGAACTAAAGCCACAACATGTTATTTGGAATGGAGGGAGTATATTTTTTAAGTGAACTTATTGAAAAATGATTTTTTTGAATATTTATTTTATAAATCCTAAAAATATATCTAATTTTTTTATTATTTTTATAAAATAACATGAGCATGCTAATGAAACATTTTTTTGGACTTAACAGTTTTGGAAAAATGCATAAACATTTTCTAAAATTTCTAATATTGTCAAAAATTTATGAGCATATATTTGAAAAGAAATGAAAAAATAAAATAAAATAATAAGAAGTGAACATGAAAATAAAAATCCAAAAAGAAAACCGGTAGAGAAAAGAATAGTAAAACAAAAAAATTGATGAGAAGCTCATGGAACCTTCCTAAAATCGGGGAAACTACACACATAACCTTCACAAAGTAACGTTGATTGGTCAACCCATTCGCTCACTCAGGTCGCTTGGTGTGTGCATTTGCCTCACATCTTGTCACAATGAGTGAAAATAGGAATTACACCTTTCTATAACCCGCACTAGATCTTGGTAGCTTATACTAAATCGAACAATGGTTTGCCTAGCCGAGCGACTCGTCCTGATTTTATCGCTTCAGGGTGGGCTTGGGTCTAAATTTGTAGTCCAAATATCTTTCAAGGCTTTAAATTTGTCTTAAGAAACCCATCAAGGCCCAATTTACTCCCTTGTAACTAGGCCATATCCCCCACGCCCCAACATCCCTCCACTAGTGTCCATCAAGGCCCAATTTATCCCTTTGTAACTAGGCAACTCTAATCTTCTATATCTAAATAGCTAGCCCCCACTAACTATTTCTTCTAATATGCAAGCACGCCACATCATCGCACAACATGCACGAGAAAAAATCCACACTTCTTAACATATGTCTCGCAACATGCAAGCATGCCACTTCATCATGAAACCTGCATGAAAAAAGACCTATCTCAACATGCGAATTTCTATTATATTATTTTATTTATATTTAATAAATTTTTTACAACCATATAGTGATCAAACATAATAAATTATATGTAGTTTCAGTTTTATCCTTTTATATATGTTTCATCCAATGAACACATTGAGATATGTTACAAAATATTCCCGCAACAACATGCGGGGTATTATCTAGTATAATCTAACACCTGGCCCCTCTTTAACCCACCTTTGTCCGATCCCCTCCTAATGCATCCCTTGTAGTGAGCTACTCGCTCATCGCACCCCAGTCCATATTTCCTATCATTGGCGTTATACCTTACTACACTCGGTCGACAATTGCTCCGCCTCTCCCAATGCTCTACCACAAGCATCTTCCCCTCACCACACTCGGTCGCTCCCCTACCACCACTCCCATGCTACATCATTGCTCCTGCCATGCTCACCTAGAGGCTGACGTTCATCTCCTCAAGATCAAAGGATAGAAACCTCCAATGACCATTTCCACAAGCCCCAACCTCAGTGTTGAACTTGACCAATGTTGCCGCTCCCCACGGTCCCACCACTCTGATGCTCATTGTGACGCCTATGGTCTTCTTCCCTCCCCACCATCAGTAAGCCTTCTCCTTTGCCTACCATTTGGTCTTATCTCCATACTTGCCGATTGGCGCACAATATGTGAGTTGCATAGGCATATGCAGTGGTAGAGTTTGGTGTTTAGTTTTATGGGTTCACACTTCATAGCTAGCACAAACTTGTGCCACATGGTTGTGGTGGAATTGAATATGCATTGTAATGTTATTTGTGAACTTACTGTCAATCTCAAATAATGCGATTTCCATGGATTGTATAATGTTGCGTTGTTGATTGTATAATTGCTAAATTCATAAAATATGATGTTGTCTCTCAAATTTATGTTATGTACTAGGTGTGAATGCAAGTACTTGGATCCCCATGTAATGTTTCTAAGGGGAAGATGACAAGGCGTATGGTTCGAATCATGATCATTATTGACTAATACCAATGATCGAGGGACTGTCGCCATAGCAAAGGAGTAAGGAAGATTCAAGTGTGGAAGGCCAAGGGTAGTACATGCTCAAGGAGCTTTAGAATGGTATCACGGTGAATACTAATAGTCCAACGACTTTGGTTTGGCCGGGGCGGCACGATAGTTAACCCCTACCAACCTTCCCCATTGGGGTACGTGATTCATAGCTCTGTAACTTTGCCACAATGCTCTTGTGTAGCATTTAGATTTTCTTATGATTACTGAAAGTTCAAAACTTTTTGACTTCCAATTTGTCTTTCATAATTGATACCCCTCTTAGACATCAAGCGTTGCCCTCTCTTATATTGAGACATGGTGCACACTTCATTGATATATCCAAATCATGTGCCCATAAGTACAAACATCTTCATGAAACTGTCTAACATACCTACCTATCATGACATTTTCAAGTCATTAATTCTATTACATTACACGACTACATATTTTTTTCTTTATTGTCATCTCCTTTACTTGATCATATAGCTAGCTTCAAGATATTTGATACACATAGTCATTTGATCATCACTATCACGTGCGATGCTAGATCATGTAATACTAGTACGCCGCCAGAGCATTCATATAGAATTTCTTTCATGTCCAGAGATTGAGTTATGATTGCATTCAGTATAACTAGTCAAAACAAAAATGTATCGTTCATAACTGCAAGGTGTTGCTTTTACCAAAGAACGATCAATTAAAACACGCACAATGGAGGTGTCACAAAAAGAAAAGGGAAATTTGAGAAAATGAATAAAACACAAAAGAGAACGAAAGAAAAAGGTGTTTGAGAGAAGGAGCAACACCATTATGTTTTTAGTATACCTTTAAAGCGCTTCAAAGCAGCACTAATTTATGCATTCTAAAGTGGAAAGTTTCATGAGCTTCATGTTTTAATGTACACTAGTGGGTGATTTTGTAAGATCGATAAGTATGTCTAGAGGGGGGGGGGGTGTGATAGACAACTAAGCGAAAGAAGGACACTTTTCCCAAATATAATTTTGTTGGCAATTTCAGGCTTTTCTATCAATATCAAGCACCCTACACATGCAAGTCTATAAGAGTATAAGTAGTAGAAAGTAATGACATGATACTGATACTAAACAAGTGGAGTTAGAGATATGTGGATACACGATTTGGCTTATTGAAGATTTTTCCAGTGGTTCGGATATTTGGCGCTATCTTAGATCATATATTTTGAAGAGTAATGATTAAGTTTTTGTATTCATTTTGGTATTGATTTTCTGCGATGTAAAAACATGAAAAAAACAGCAACTGACACTTGGCACTATGTCAATAGGTTAGTACCAAAAATGATATAAAATGACTATAAAATGATTATAAATGTGAAGAAGCGGAGAACGTCGTACCTCTCTCGAGGCGACGGTTTCGTGTTAATATAGGCAAGGGCATATCCCTGATAAGCAAAAGTTTGTTGAGATTACATCTTGGGGTTCAAGGAAAGTAGAGATAAGATAAAGATGAAAAGATTACAATCATATACTCTAACAAACCTAGACTGACTCATCTCAACGTAACCGGTGTGTGGTGCGCCCCTGACCATCATGTTGTTTAACACCCTCCCATAATCACAACTTGGACAAGTTGAGATTACGCTTAAATTCTTCAAAACTTCTAGTAGACAAGGCTTTAGTGAAGCCATCTGCAACTTGATCTTGAGATCGAATGAACCGAATGTCCAGCTTCTTTTCTGCAACTCTTTCTCTGACAAAATGAAAGTCTATTTCGATGTGTTTTGTTCTTGCATGAAATATTGGGTTAGCAGAAAGATAAGTGGCACCCAAATTGTCACACCATAAGCATGGGGCTTGTTTACAGTATATCCCAAGCTCTTTCAGCAATGACTGAACCTATATAATTTCTGCAGTACATTTGCTAGTGCTTTATATTCTGCTTCTGTGCTAGATCTAGACACAGTAGCTTGTTTCTTAGCACACCATGAGATTAAATTTGGACCAAAGAACACTGCAAAACTGCCTATTGAGCGTCTGTCATCGAGGCAACCTGCCCAATCAGAATCAGAAAAAGCACTGACAAGTGTTGATGGTGACTTGGTGAAGGTGAGTCCAACACTGAAAGTGTTCTTGATATATCTAAGTATGCATTTTGCAGCTGTCAAATGTACTGTAGCGGGTGCATGAAGGAACTAACATACTTTGTTCACAACAAAGGAAATATCAGGCCTAGTCAGAGTTAAATATTACAGTGCACCAACCATACTTCTATATCTGGTGCTGTCCTCTTGATTCAAGAGTTTTCCTTCTGTTAAGGATAATTTTTCGGAGCTGGACAGAGGTGTTGGGGCTGGCTTGCAACCTTGCAACCCTGCTCTTGTTACAAGATCTGTTGCATACTTCTCTTGGGATAAATGAAGCTCATCTCCATTCCTATTTACTTCAATGCCAAGAAAGTAGTGCAAGTCTCCTAGATCCTTAAGAGCAAACTCAGAGTTCAAATCCTTGAGCAATGCTGAAATAGCTTCATCAGATGAGCTTGTGACAATAATATCATCAACATATATGAGTACAAATATAGATATATTTGACTTGTTGAAAATAAACAATGAGGTGTCAGACTTGGAGGGGGCAAACCCAAGTTCTTGAAGCTTTGAACTCAACCGAGAATACCATGCTCTAGGATCTTGCTTTAGTCCATACAAAGCCTTGTCAAGCTTGCATATGTGAAGAAGTTTTTGTCTGTTTTCAAACCCAGGAGGTTGTTTCATGAACACTTCCTCTTCCAGAACACCATGAAGGAACGCGTTATGTACATCTAGCCGGCATAGACTCCATCCTCTGGATACGGCAATAGACAAAACAAGACGAATAGTAGCAGCCTTTACAACAGGACTAAACACATCCTCATATTCTAAACCATACCTTTGCTCGAAACCTTTTGCAACTAGTCTAGCCTTATAACGGTCTATGGTGCCATCAGATTCCTTTTTAATTCTGAAGACCCATTTGCAATCTATCACATTTTTACCTTTACCTTGACGTGCTGGAACTAAGTGCCAGGTTTTGTTTTTGTGAAGCGCCATGTACTCATCTTTCATAGCCTTCTACCACTTTGGATCGCCTAAGGCTTCTGCAACAGTGTGTGGTATATCTGGTTCATGTGAGACACTAGCAAGTCCAAATTTTGCTAAAGATTTGTAATTTTTGGGTCGAGTTACTCCCCTCTGAAGCCGAGTGCGAGGTGGCGAAGAGGCGTGCACAGAAGATCCAGCGCCAGGAGCAGCTGCAAGCCTGCTGGGTGAGGACGCGCAGGCCAGATCTTTTGTGGCCAGCGCGCGTGACGCAGAAGGGGAAAGCGCCACAAAAGATCCCGCATCGGTGACCAGCTCATGATTTTCCAATGATGGCGCCGCCGGGACAGGATCTGCGGTAGGATCCGCATGGGAGTCTGCGCCCTCATCCCGTCATGATTGGCGCCGCGTGTAGTAGCGAGTGTCGGCACCGAACCGACCGGGTGCAGGGCCAGGCACGGGGTCAGGTGCGGGCGGCTGGTGAGGACGCCGCGTGGCGCTGGCGGGTTGGCGCGGAGTGGTCGCCTGGCGGTCCACCGAGCCGTTGCTGTCGTGAAGCGACGCGGGGCTCGGGACGGATCGCCCTGACGCGGTCGGCACTGATACCGTGGGGGATAACGTGGCAGACTGGCGCAGGGTGGATCTCGAGGAGGATGCGCCTGGATTGCGAGGCGAATCTGCTCCGGTGCTGCTGTTGTTTTGTCCAGGGAGCATAAAATGATGATTTTGGCTGATTTCTTCATCATTTTCTGCGTAGTTTTTTTCTGTTGCATCACAAGACTCAAGGCCATCGTTAGTAAGAGGATTAGACAACAATTGATCATCAGTGTTTAAAGCATCCCCATTGTCACGACCAGTGAGGTGCGAAGGTTGAAGAAGAATCTCCTTTTGGAGAAGGGCTCCGACGTTTGGGTGAAGTTGTGCAAAATGGAAAACAGTTTCATCGAACACAACGTCATGGGAGATATAGACGCGTCCAGTGGATACATCAAGACACTTCACACCCTTATGTTGTGGACTGTAACCCAAGAAAACACATTGTTTTGACCGGAACATGAGTTTACGATTGTTGTATGGCCGAAGATTTGGCCAACACGCACACCCAAACACTCATAACGATGTGTAGTCGGGTTTTGTGTGAAGGAGACGTTCTACTAGAGATTCATTGTTGATGACCCTGCTAGGCAACATGTTTATGAGGTGGACTGCGGTGAGAAAAGCCTCATCCCAGAATTTCAAGGGCATAGATGCAGCAGCAAACAAGGCCAAACCGACCTCAACTATAAGCCTATGCTTGCGCTCGACTGAGCCAGTTTGCTGGTGAGCATGGGGGCATGACACATGGTGTGATATGCCGATCTTTTGAAAAAGGAGTTGAGATTTCTATACTCCCCTCCCTAATCAGATTGGAGAGCTAAGATTTTGCAATCAAACTTTCTTTCTACTAGTGCTTGAAAGTTGTCGAAAACTTGAAACACATCAGATTTCTTTTTGATGAGATAGATCCAGGTGTACTTGCTGTAGTCATCGATAAAACTTACGTAATAGGTGTGTCTACCAACTGAAGTAGGGGTAGGACCCCAAACATCGGAAAATATGAGCTCAAGAGGTTTAGTAGAAATGCTTATAGACACAGGGTAAGGTAACTGATGACTCTTAGCACACTGACATGAATCACAAATTGTCTCACGATCACGCTCACCAACAAACGGGAGCTTATACTTTTTAAGCAAATGTTCCACTAAGGAAAAAGATGCATGTCCTAATCTATCATGCCACCGTGTTGAAGAGACTTTGGTGACACCATAGGCTTGTTTATTCAATCTCCTAAGCTCCGGAATCAACGGGTAAAGCCCTCGAACGCATCTACCTCGATACAGGGTTTTCTTCGTGACCTAATCCTTGATCAAAAAGAAAAATGGATGAAACTCAAGGAATACATGGTTGTCAATGGCAATGCGATGAACTGAAAGGAGATTTTTCGAAGCACTAGGAACATGCAAAAAAATTCTTAGACAGATATTTCTATGGGGAGTTTTAAGCACTGAATGACCAAGGTGTCTAATGCTCATACCTTCTCCGTTGGCAGTGTGAACTTGATCCTGCCCGCAATACTTCTCACAAACTGTCACCTTTTCTAGCTCGCTGGTGATGTGGTTAGTTGCGCCACTGTCCACATACCAGTTCGTGTCGATGCCGTAGGATCCATCTGCCGCGCCTGCAACCTTCTCATCTTCAGATGACTCGCCGTCGTCTTCATAGCGATACCAGCAATCACGTGCAGTATGGCCTAGCTTGCCGCAGATTTGGCATCGCGGCGCGTCGGGCTGGCGTGAGGTCTGCCACCGAGGCGGCCCTTGTTGTTGTTGAAGGACCGCTCGCTGCCGCCGCTGCCACCCCAAGAGGAGTTGCCGCCGCTGCTATTTCCTCATGCTGGCAACTTTCCCTTGCCGCGCGGTGGTCCGCGGCAGCATGAGGAGCCGCCGCTGCCACCGCGGCCGCCACGAGCAACCACGTTTGCAGAAGACTTGAAGCCCACGCCCGAGGTGTTGTTGTAGAGGGCGAGGCGCTGATCGAAGTTGCTCATCTGAGCGTAGAGATCATCGAGGCTGATGGTGTTGGTGCGGACGTCGTTGGCGGAGACGAGGGGCTAGTACTCCATGTCGAGGCCAGCGGTGATGTAGGAGATGAGCTCATCATCATTGATGGGATTTCCAGCGGACGCAAGCTCATTTGCGAGTGCCCTCATGTGGGCGAAGTAGGCAGCAACATATTGCGTCCCCTTCAGCACCGTGGAGAGAGCAACTCGGATGTTGTTGACGCAGGCTTGAGATTGCGACGAGAACATGTGGGCAAGAGCTGCCCAGAGCTCGTGCGGCGTGGCGATGGAGGTAACCTGCACGAGAACCTCTTTGGTGAGGGTATTAAGCAAGTTTCTGAGTACCTCCTGCCCTTCTCTGGACCAGATTGGATGGAGAGGGTTCGGAGTCTGCTCTTCTTTCCCGTCTTTGTCCTTCGTGGTGAGGATCTTGACAGGTTCCGGCATGGTTGAAAGTGCGTTATATCGACTATAGGGGGGGTGAATAGGCGATTTTTATGAAAGTCTTCAAAACGTGGAAGTTATGAAGACAAACGATAGAAATAAACCTATTACCCTGCAGCGGAAGGTAGACTACACTAGGCAAGCCATAGTCAAGTATTCAATAGAGTGAAAGCACAATGACTAATAGCAGCAATGTAGTAAGGATCAGGTAGGAAGATATTGTGAAGCCACACAGAACACGTAGTCACTCAGTGAAGACAAAAGATAGTGCGAACATACAATGACTTCACAAGGAGTAACAGTAAGTAAAGGGAAGGGAAGATGAAACCAGTGACTCGCTGAAGACAATGATTTGTTGGACCAGTTCCAGTTGTTGTGACAACTGTACGTCTGGTTAGGGCGGCTAGGTATTTAAACCTTAGGACACACAGTCCCGGACACCCAGTCCTGAACACGCAGCTCAGGACACCCAGTCCTCACCATATTCCCCTTGAGCTAAGGTCACACAAACCTCGCCCAATCACTCTGGTAAGTCTTCAAGGTAGACTCCCAAAACTTCACAGACTTCGTTCACCGGCAATCCACAATGTCTCTTGGATGCTCAGAACGCGACGCCTAACCGGCTGGAGGATGCACAGTCCTCAAGTGTAATAAGTCTTCAGATCACACAGACAAGAAGACTTAAATGATGCCTAATTCTCTTTGGCTCTGGGTGGTTAGGGCTTTATCCTCGCAAGGAATTCTCTCTCAAAGGCTTCGAGGTGGGTTGCTCTCAAACGACAAAAGCCGTACTCTGAATCTGAGCAGCCAACCGTTTATGGTTGTAGGGGGTGGGCTATTTATAGCCACTTGGCAACCCGACCTGATTTGTCCGAAATGACCCTGGGTCACTAAGGAACTGACACGTGTTCCAACGGTCAGATTTCAAACTCACACGGCAACTTTACTTGGGCTTCAAGCAAAGCTGACTTACCCGGCTCTGGCAAGATTCGCTCTCAAAGTCTTCACTCGAAGACATAGGTTTTGTTTAAGCATCACTTCAGTCATTCTGACTGGTTCTCTTGGACCCCACTTAACAGTACGGTGGTTCCTATGACTCAACACAGAAGAAAGAGAACTACGAAAGATCTAAGTCTTCGAGCTCCATAGGCTTCATGTGGTGTCTTCTCTTGTCATAGTCTTCAATGTGAATATCTTCATATACCACCTTTGACTTCAATGTCTTCATACATTTTTAGGGGTCATCTCTGGTAGGAAAACCGAATCAAGAGGGACTTCTACCTGTGTTATCCTGCAATTCTCACAAACACATTAGTCCCTCAACTAGGTTTGTCGTCAATACTCCAAAACCAACAAGGGGTGGCACTAGATGCACTTACAATCTCCCCCCTTTTGGTGATTGATGACAAACTAGTTGAAGTTTTCAACAGGGAATATAATCTATGAAATTGTAAAGGATAAGGAATTGTCTTCATAAGTTGCAAGGGCTCCCCCTGAAGATGTGCATATAAGTAATTTGCTTTTGGAATGCAAATGCACATGGCAGGTTGTACTTGTGGAGATCCACTTCAACTTATGATGACAATCCACTATGCATGTGAAAGTATATCAAGATAATGACATGCATAATGGAAAATGGACGTCTGGAGAATGATCTAAGTGCGGAATTTATCATCGCAACACAAGGTGGCAGATAAGTAGCAGACGACCATCGAGTTTAAGTGTTACAACTCAAAGAACCAAATGTAGCAAAACGAGAGTTGTAAGCACGAAGCAAAATATAAAGCACCCGCCCATATGGACCCGCTTGAAGACTATCAACCTCATATGCTTCTCCCCCTTTTGTCAGTAAGGACCAAAAAGGTCTGAAGACATAGAACATCTACTCGTTCCCATGAGGAGTAGGTGAAGCAGCAGGGTCATTGGTGGTGTTTGGCGGTGCTGAAGAGCTTGGAGCAAAGTCGAAGCATGCTGAAGGAGATGGCGGTGAAGTAGCATCGTCTTCATCCTTGATCACTCTGGCATTCACAGTTGCAGCAGAGGAAGAGAACTCAGAGTCTTCAAGGGATGGAGTTCGTCGCAGCACTGCCCTTCGAGGAGGTGTGGAGTCAAACTTGAATCGCTCAGTGAAGCCATCCTCTTGAAGATCATCTTCAGAACACATCAGCGTTAGCCCTTTCTATGTGCGGCGAGAGGTTTCATGGGCAACAAAAGCATTCTTGGTGGCAAGATTGTGAATGCGATTAACATCCACCAAGAGGCGTTGCATCTGACACTTCAGCCAGTCATGATGCCTATCCTGTTTCTGATGAAGAGCCACAAGAAGCACTCGGTCGTTGAGAACACTAGTGCGCTTCTTGAGTCATGGAGCAGTTGTACTGTCAGTGGCTTCAGTGAGAGCAGGATGCGGTGCACGTGTAGTGCCAGCCAAAGGACACACACGAGTTACGACTTCCACGCCTTCAACGTTCTGAGTGAAACTTTGATGCTCTGCATTTTGAAGACTGAGAGGTTCCTTGGCAGGCTCAGGATAGATGGCTTCAATCGACATATCCACATCAGGCAGAAAAATCCGATGATTGCGAGCAGATGGCTGATATGAGATAGTGGAGTGAAGTTTGATCAGCCGCAAGACCCATGGGGCGTAGAACTTCAAGCCAAACAGATCAGAGCCTGATGCAGCAAGTTGCATTGAAGCATTTTCCATGAAGAATATAGAAGACCAAAGTCTTCATTGCACCTTCAAGCTTGGCATGTGGAGAGTGCCCTTTGATGGGCCAGAGAGTTCGCCTTATGATGTGATAAATAGTCCTTGGCAGATACTCTAGGTCTTCAACAAAGAACTCCGTGAGATAAGCAGCATCTTGGGGCAATGGCTTCATCATACTGAGCATCTGACTCATATTAGGTTCAGTCTTCTGAAAGATGCTCTCAATAGCTTCACTATGAAGCTGACAGCCATGCTCGTAGAGATCGCCAGGAGTGGGCAAACCAGTGAGCTCAATGATGTCAAAGGCTTTGGCTTCGTGATGAACGTTTCCTATCATCCACTCCAGGACCCAAGTCTTCGGATCTCTGCTATACCCGCGGATGTGAAGTGTGGCATAGAATTGGAGCAGCAACTCTTCATTCCAATGCTCTTGGTCAGTGACGAACTGCAGCAGTCCAACCTCTTTGAAGCAATCCAGAGCTTCTTCCAGACAGGGCAGACCAGCTATTGCTTCAATGTCAAGGCGCTTGTGTGGGAAGATGCGACCTTGGTTGTAAAGAACGCATGAGTAATAGCTTCGCTGCGGATAACTCCAGAACCGATCAGATGATATTCTTTCCCTGGAGTATGGGTTCCTGGAGCTGTTGAAGAATGCGTTGTCTGCTCTTAAGCCATTGATATTGAAGGAGCTAGGTGCTGATGCAGGACCTGGGAACCTTGGCAATCTTGGGATTGGCTTCTATATCTGAGGCCTGTGCTCAACATGATAGTCGAACTGGGGACCGGCAGCAGACTCAGGAACAGAAGTGGCGGGATCGGTGGCTTCGCTGACTTCTGGTGCTTTTGTTGGTGAGGGCTCCACATTAGCTTCAGCCATGCCAGCGTCAGTGGCTTCAGTGGTGTTGGTGGTGGCAGCCTCAAGATGTTCAACCTCCACTTGACGAGCAGGAGGATCGGTCACGATCACGTTCTCCTCGAGAACTGCTTCTTGGTGGGACAGGGGAGTGGCAACTTGTGGGACTTCTTCTTCCGCGGCTGATGCAGCCGGATTGTCTTCAGCAGAGACTTGAGGCCTTGGACCTTTGCGAAGCCTGCGCAATGCGGGTGACGCCTGTGGAGTTGCTGTTGGCTGGGCCTCAAGGTCTTCATTCTCTTGTGGGCGATCCGTCCATGAAGCATCCTGTGCAATTGGCGTCAGTGGACGACCAATGCTGATGAGTTCGCTGTGCGTTAGCACAGGCGATGATACCTGTTGGTGTTCTAGCTGAGGAAGGGCTGCATCATCTTCAACATGGTCATGATGACCAATGTCTTCAGCAGCAATGGGATCAGCTGCTGGAAAGTCTTCAGCTTCATGAGCCTCTGTGAAAGCAGGCTCATGGACAGTCAGTTGACGTTCTTGTGGATCGGCGTCAGGTTGAACCATGGAAATGGGTTCAACAATCAAGGGCTCTGTGGGAGCAGCCCGTTCCTTCTTGGTCATTCTTTTCTTCTTGGCGGGGGCAGTAGCAGAGGCTTCAGGATGTTTTCTCTTCCTTGCTTCAGCCTCAGCAGTCCTCGTCTTCTTGAGCTCTGAAGTGGTTGACCGGCCTTTTGGCTTCGAGCCAGTCATTCTAGTTGGGAAGACAATGGGATCTGCTTCCTGCCTTGGTGCGTCAGGTTCAGCCGTAGCGGGCTTCTTCATCTTCTTTGCTGCCATCCCGGGGTCGATGCCAGGACGCCCAAGGGTCTTGCGCTTCTCAGCCTCATTGTAGGCCTGCACACATTTGTCAGCCAGAACCTTCATGCGCTCATGAGAACCTTGAGCTTCTACATGTTTCTTGAGAAAGGCTTCCTTGAGCTCGTGCAGCATAATCTTGAAGTTCTTCACCTCTTGCACGCTGAGCTTGGCTATATGCTTCTTGAACTGAGCCTTTTCATAGTCAATCTTTTGCTTCAGTTCAACAATGCGATGGGCGATAGCTAACTCTGAAGCAATGGCGCCATGGAAGGCGACACTGAGGCCAATGGGTAGTTGCAGATCTTTGAAGCTGATGTTTGGCGTGTCAAACCATTCATCAATGAAGTTGTGGATGATTGTTACATCAAAGAGAGGCAGATCATTGAAGATTTCTGCTTCTTCTTTGCTCTTGATGAGTTGCTCAAGAGTGTCATCTGCAAGATCTTCATCACTTGACAGATCAATGGCATCATTGCGCAGAATGGCAGCAGCTGTTAGCTCTTGGCCGGTGTGTGGCAGAGGCATCTTGACCTTCTGGGGCTTGGAGATGCGTGACAAATCTTCAGACTGCACACTGTCTTCAGGAGGTGCAGTTGCCAGTGGCTTCGCTCGTGAGAGTTTTGGAGCAGAGGCAGGCTTTGAAGCTTTTGGCTGCTTCTTTGGCTTCGGTGCTGTAGGCGCTTCATCTGATTCAGCGACATCTGCAGGCTCATTCACTGCAGTCCCTTGAACCAAGATATGGGTGATGAGGCCTTCAAGGTTGTAGAAAGGACCGACGACATTGGGTTCTGCATCTCGTGTGCCATCAGCCCTTGGAGCTGAGGGACCAAGGTTGAAGTCTAGTCCCAATGTCTTCTTGTTTTGCTTCGCTGAGTTCTGGGCAAACTGGAAGTTGCGCTTGAATAGAATGTCGTCACGACACCATAGTAGTGATGATGGGTGTGCATCAACAGGCTGTGGCCCACGGACCATGCAGGGATATAAGCCTTGTTTAATGGCTTCATCTCTGGACCTGGGTTGAAGATTCTTGTATAGGATGTCTCCCCACGGTCTCTTGATGGCATTTTTCTCAGCATATTCCTGGGTTACCAATCGGTATTTGAACCATTGTTCTGCCCAATATCTCCGAATCCATTGGATTCGGGTCTTGCGCTGATTGTAATCCTCTTCAGGATCTGTCTTGTACAGTTCTGAGAGGTCATCTAGCAGATCTCTAGATGTTTCTCCACGACGCTTTCTGCCACCCTTCCTTGCTGATTTCTCTGAAGCCATGAACTTTAAACTAAAAGGCTTCAACACGTTCAAAGGATTCAAATATTTTCGCTTGCTGGACAAACAGGAACTTGCTTCGGGAGAATTTATATGATGCTGTAAGAATTCTGCAAATGAATGCAGACTATGAGAACCAAGGGATTCTCCCACGGACATGTACCTGTGATAGCATTAAGGTGCGAGGGAAGGGGAAGAGGTCATATGCATTCTCAGAAGATTTTGAATATAAATCAGTTTAGAAGACATTGACCTCATCGTGCGAAGACATTCACTCATAGATAAGGAGTTGGTTCCAGATTTGTACGAATCCAGAGATCAGTACAAGTGAGGAATCTAACTACTTTGTGAAGCATAAGTGAATATACTAGGCATGTTATGAGATGCAGCATGAGAGAGATCTAACTTGTGTGAATAGAAGCTGCTTGTGGTAAAAAGTGACAAAGCCATAGGATCAACGGTGCCGTAAAAAGGAAGTTTTATTTACCACACTAAGAACTGCTAGACGGAGTGGAAGATGAGGCTGAGCAGTTCGATCTTCCGTGCCCTAACTTGGCGATGGAGGACACCTATGGCGACGGTGGAGAGGATGATGTCCGCGGTCGGCGTGAAGACGGCGTCGGAGAGGTTGCGGCAACGAAGCGCTTCGTCGCCGACGTCGTCGAGGGCTAACGGTGGTGCTAGGGTTCGTGCGAGAGTGGAAGAAGAGATAATGACCGCCGTGAAGTGTGTATTTATAGGTACAGGGGCGGCACTGCATTATTACACAGGTGCCCCTGGCGATTCGCATCTAAGGAACACGTGGCCATTATGCAGAATTTTGGGGTTTGTTCCACGTCCCACGCACGCCTGGATTGTCAGGTGGTCGTTCCTACTTCTCCGGGTTTCATGTGGAGGAATGAGCATTGAAAGTGGACTTAAGGTTTGTCTTTTTATCTTCTGCTGACAAGGACGCAGAGAAGACATTCGACAGTTTCAATAGAATGCATATGATTTGGAGAGATAGAGTTTGAGATAGATAGCATAGAGAGGTTAGGGTCCAATCACATTCACTTAGTTCAAAAGATTCAACGAGAAGACATAGCTATAAGTGAATGCTGTAGAGGACAGAACACTAGTATATATATATATAATCAACATAGTGAAGATAATCATGAAGACATGTTGAGATTGAAGCCAAACCAAATGTGAAGACATAGCAAGGTAACGCCATGAGTGAAACACTTCAAAATAGAACATTTGGTGGTGGCGTTACCCACCGTATAGGAAGTATTAGACCCAGACACGGCGCACAATTATCGTGGCGCTCCAAAGTCAAATTCCACATTAATGTATTCACACTTAGAATGTATGTCTTCATTGATTGAAGATATACTTTACTTTGTGTGTTGCACATCTAAGTCATCAATATGCATAAGGGTTAGGATGTGTGCCTGATCACAGGACATTTGAGGATTCCAGGATATTTAGCTCACACCGTAACTTGCAAAATCTCTTCTCATCCAAGGGCTTGGTGAAGATATCTGCCAATTGCTCTTCAGTGTTGACGTGTATGATATCAATATCTTCCTTCACAATATGATCTCTGAGAAAGTGATGACGAATTTCAATGTGCTTTGTCTTCGAGTGCTGAACTGGGTTGTTGGCAATCTTGATGGCGCTTTCGTTGTCACAGTAGAGTGGCACTTGCTTCAGATGAATGCCATAGTCTTTGAGCGTTTGCTTCATCCACAGAAGCTGAGCGCAGCAAGATCCAGCAGCAATGTATTCAGATTCAGCAGTGGAGAGAGATACACAGTTCTGCTTCTTTGAAGACCAACATACAAGTGATCGTCCCAGAAAGTGACATGTGCCTGATGTAGACTTGCGATCAACTTTGTCACCAACATAATCAGCATCCGAGAATCCAACCATATCGAACTCTGAGCCCTTTGGATACCATAAGCCTAGAGTTGGGGTGTGAGCCAAATATCGAAGAATTCGCTTCACAGCTAAGTGATGCGACTCCTTTGGCGCCGCTTGAAATCGAGCACACATGCAAACACTAAGCATAATATCTGGCCTAGATGCACATAGATAAAGTAAAGAACCAATCATGGAGCGGTATACCTTTTGATCGAACTCTTTACCATTGTCGTCAGGACCCAGATGATGCTTGGCTGGCATTGGCGTCGTGAAGCCTTTGCAGTCTTGCATACCGAACTTCTTCAGGCAATCTTTGAGATACTTCTCTTGAGATATGAAGATGCCGTTGCGTTGCTGTCGTATTTGAAGACCGAGAAAGAACTTCATCTCTCCCATCATAGACATTTGATATTGCTCTTGCATCATATATCCAAACTCTTCACTGTACTTCTGATTGGTGCAGCCGAAGATAATGTCATCCACATATATTTGGCACACAAACAGTTCACCATCATATGTCTTCGTGAAGAGAGTGGGGTCGAGAGAACCAGGTATGAAGCCTTTGCTCTTCAGGAAGTATTTGAGTGTGTCATACCAGGCCCGAGGGGCTTGTTTGAGGCCATACAGTGCCTTGTTGAGCTTGTATACCATGTCAGGATGTTTTGGATCTTCAAAGCCAGGAGGTTGTGCAACATACACTTCTTCTTCAAGCTTGCCATTGAGGAAGGCGCTCTTCACATCCATTTGATAAAGAAGTATGTTGTGATGATTTGCATAGGCCAGCAGTATGCGTATGGCTTCAAGTCTAGCCACAGGAGCAAATGTTTCATCGAAGTCAATGCCTTCCACTTGAGTATATCCTTGAGCAATGAGACGAGCTTTGTTTCTGACAACTTGATGTAACATCCCAAATTTGCAATTTGGAATGTTATACACTAGATCATCATGCATATCATATTTTCTTGCATTTTGGTTGATCCTAGAAATTTCACGCAACTCAAGGACCCTCGGAGAGAGTTGGAGATTTCGTTATTTTCATATTTGAGCTCTCTCAAATTTTGGAAAAAAAGGATCATTTGATTTATTTATTTCATCTTCAATAATTCTCCGATATCAAAATATAAGAGAGGGAATAATATGACTTTCCCAAATTTAGGAAAAATGAAGATTTAATGAATAGATCAATTTTGGTTTTGCCGGAGTTTTATTTGCATTTTATTTGGATAGGGAAAAATGCGCGTTTTCAAAAATTGCATTTTAGGTCCGGAGTAAAGTTCATTTTGTTCGACTCATTTTTAGGAGTCGGGGAAAATTTACTTTAGAATTTTTGGAGTTCGTTTAGTTTTCTTTTTCTTTTGTTTTCTGCGCGCGAAAACCAGTTAAAAAAAAGGAGCCTCCCGCCGGGCCAGCCGGGCCAAAGGCCCAGCCAGCCGGCCACCGCCCCAGCCTCCCTGCGCGCCGTGCGCCAGGCAAGGCAGGCGCCAGCCGCCGCCGCCTCTTGCTCTAGCCGAGTCCGGCTAGGGTTAGCCCCTCCCCTTTCCTTTGTTTCGTTTTCCTATTCCTACTCTATTCCTTGTCCCCTACCCCAAGAAACCCCCTCCCCTCACCAATATAAATACCCAAGCACCCCCCCTCTAAACCCATCAAATCAAACCCCAAGCCCCAAGCCCTCCACCGCACCCCACGCCCGCGCCGTCGCCCTTGTGCCCTAGTGCCGCCGCCGCACCTTGCCCACGCCGCCGCCGCCCTACGCCATGCCGCCGGAGCCCCTCGCCGGAGACCTCGCCGGAGGTTGCCCCGCGTCTCTTTTCCTCGGATCATTTTCTTCTAATCGTTCTGATTCCTTTCTTCTCTTCTGATTCGTTTTCTAGATCGGTTTTTCGTTTCGGTTTTCTTCTCCGAAACCCTAGATCGGATTCGTTTTCTTTTCCGATTTAGTTGCCTTTGGACCATTCGCCGGACCGTTCGTCCTAACGAACGTGATCACCGGATTATTCTAGGTTAACGAACGTCCGTTCGTTTAACCGTTCTTCTTTTTCTTCTCGTCGGATTTATTCCGCGATCGTGATCTCAGATCTGATCTTCGTTCCAGTCTTTCTTCTCGCTCGTTTATCGGAATCAGGTGATTCAAATGCTTGGAGTTTCGTTTCGAAACCGCCATTCCGTCTAATCAACTTGAACAAGTTTTTGCCTCGGTAAAATTTGACCTAGTTTCAACTTGCTAGAACCGAGTTGTTTTCTTCCGCCGTTTGTTTTTCCGTTTCTTTGTTCGGTTCGTTCTTTCTTTGCAACCGGAGTTCTTAAGTTGAACTTTCTGGTTTGTTCTCTTGTTCGAGTTTTACCTGTGCATTAGATGAGTACTTATTGTGTGCTTGTTGTTTGTCTGCGATAGATCACCCGGATTGCGCCGCTTGTTACTTCAATTCCCTAGGTCTCGCGGATCATCAGCAAGGCAAGTAACACTTTGATCATACCTTTTCTACAACCCAGTTTTATTGCATTAGATCAATCCTCTCACACTGCATGATTAGGATCTAATTAAACTGTGGGATGGGAAGTAGATGAGGTAGTACCTATTACCTGTATTATTATGAAACCTTTGGGAGTTACATCTATGTTTGCTTATTATGCCATGCTATGCTAGTAGACGTGGATTGGGTGAGTGATATCCATGACAGATGTGAGTTGATAATTTTAATGGTTTATCTAAGGTGGCAACTTAAACACACATCTGGGTGGATTGAGGCACCTGATGTCTATCAGGACTTGCCTGTTTTTTTCGGACCGCCACCCAGGCTCAAAGGGATCATAAGATCTTTCATGCTAGAAACTTCCGTGTGCAGCCACATGCTACTATGGGCTCTGGCATAGTTGACTAAGTTGTGCGAACTCTTACGGGGTGGACTAGCAGATGTAGGGGTTGTAGGTGGTACGGTCTACCCGATTGTAAGGTGCTAGCGCTTCTGAAAGACTATGTCTCGGTCATCCGTTTCTCAAACACCATGTAGTGCGAGAAAACAAACGGAGGCGATCGAGTCATGTGGGGAAAAGTGCGCAAACCTCTGCAGAGTGTACAAACTAATCATGATTAGCCGTGTCCCCGGTTATGGACAACTTGAGTATCTAGTACTTGAATATCATGTGAATCTCAACATGTTACTTCTAATTAAAGTTGTTGGGTTTTAATTGTTCACTTAATTGGGATCGGAATGCTGTCAACCATTCTCGATGTTTAACAACTACCATGATAGTTAAATAAATTTATTCCTTTGCAGTAGGGAAAAACTGGCTTTACGCAAAAACTATAACCATAGAGCTTTCCACCAGCCATATATGCATGTAGTATAGCTGTTTCATTCCATTACTCTCTATGTGTTACATTGCCAGCATATTCCATGTGCTAACCCGTTTTCGGGCTGTAACTTCTCATGTTGCAGACTTTTCAGACGACGAGTAAGGTGCTTTTAGGTCGTGGTTCTATACTCAGTGATGCCGCTGGAGTTGATGGACCCATTTATCTTCCAAGTCTTCCGCTGTTATCGTTATTAGATGGCCTTAAGCCATATTTATTGTAATAAGTTCTCTTTGAGACAACGATGTAATAAGTGTGTGATTGCCACTCTGCTATAAATCCTTCGATGTACTGTGTGGTGTCAGCATTACTGATCCAGGGATGACACCCGAGCACAGTAGACTTGATCCATTTGGGTCGGGTCGCCACACTTGACCATGCTCATCTTGCTTGTTGCGGTATATCCATTTGGTGCCTATTATGTTGTGCTTCCGAGGATCGGGACGCTTGACCAGTTCCCATACATTATTCAGCTCAAACTGTTGAAGCTCGTCTTGCATAGCTTGAATCCATTCAGATTCCATGAAGGCTTCTTCAACTTTCTTGGGTTCTGTTATTGAGACGAATGCGAGGTGCCCACAGAAATTTGCTAGCTGAGTTGCCCTTAAACGAGTGAGTGGACCAGGTGCATTGATGATATCAATTATTCTTTCAATCTGCACTTCATTGGCAACGCGAGGATGTACAGGGCGAAGATTTTGCTCTTGCTGATCATTGTCGTTGTTAGAAGGAATGTCTTCAGGCTGAGCATTGTCTTCATGTTGATCAGGTGCTGAGATGATAAGTTCTTCTTCAGGATGAGCTTTAGAAGGTATAATTTCTCCAGTTCCCATTAGCTTGATTGATTCACTGGATGGAACTTCATCTAGCACATTTGGCAGTTGCTCTCTTTGTGAACCGTTGGTCTCATCGAACCGCACATCCACTGTTTCAACCACTTTGTAATGAAAGAGATTGAAGACTCTGTAGGAGTGCGAATCCTTTCCATATCCAAGCATAAAACCCTCATGTGCTTTTGGTGCAAACTTTGAGGTGTGATGTGGGTCCTTGATCCAGCACCTAGCACCAAATACTCTGAAGTAACTGACATTTGGCTTCTTGCCAGTAAGGAGCTCATAAGATGTCTTGTTCAGAAGCTTGTGAAGATAAACACGATTGATTGTATGGCATGCAGTATCAATGGCTTCAGGCCAGAATTTTCTTGGAGTCTTGTATTCATCTAGCATCATTCTGGCCATCTCAATGAGTGTTCTGTTCTTGCGTTCGATGACCCCATTCTGCTGCGGCATGTACGGGGCTGAGAATTCATGTGTGATGCCCAAGGTATCAAGATATGTATCAAGGCCAGTGTTCTTGAATTCAGTGCCATTGTCACTTCTGATATGCTTTATCTTGGCGCCATAGTTGTTCATTGCTCGATTGGCGAAGCGTCTGAAGACATCCTGCACTTCAGTCTTGTAAAGGATTATGTGCACCCAAGTATATCTAGAATAATCATCAACAATGACAAAGCCATAGAGACAAGCAGTAGTAGTAAGAGTTGAGATGAGTGGGACCGAAAAGATCCATGTGAAGCAGTTCGAAGGGTCGAGTAGTGGTCATGATTGTCTTCGAGGGATGTTTGGCCCTCGTCATCTTTCCTGCCTCACAGGCACCGCATAAGTGATCTTTTTTGAACTTGACGCCCTCGATGCCTATGACATGCTTCTTCTTTGCCAGGGTGTGGAGGTTCCTCATGCCAGCATGCCCAAGCCTCCGATGCCAGAGCCAGCATTCTGAAGCTTTTGCTAGAAGACATACGGCAAGCTATGGTCCTGCTGAGAAATCTACCACGTACAAATCATCTTTTCGATACCCTTCAAATACTAGAGACTTGTCAGATTCCATTAGAACAAGGCAATGATATTTTCCAAATATTACGATCATGTTTAAATCGCAAAGCATTGAGACAGACATTAAGTTGAAGCCAAGGGATTCAACAAGCATGACTTTATCCATGTGTTGATCCCTTGAGATTGCAACTCTACCTAGACCCAATACCTTACTTTTACCAGTGTCAGCAAATGTGATGTGGCTCTTGTCGGATGGACGTAAGTTTGAGCCCATAAGAAGGCTTCTTTTGCCAGTCATGTGATTTGTACACCCACTATCAATAATCCATTCTGAAGACGCTGGTGTCGTACCCTACAATGCAGTTAGGGGGATAGGCTTCACGAAGAGCATTATGAAGCAAAAACATTTGGCGAACCAGTGGGTTATGAAAGCTTAGATCCAGATTAGGACTAATAGGGAGAGTAGCAAGCGATTCAGGAAGGAAGTACATAGTAAGACCATTCGGGCATTTGATCTTGCGCCCTACAAGATGTTTAAGGTCCCCAGCAATAGCGTCAGACGATTTTGGTTTTCTGCTGGAGACCTTTCCCTTGGCACCGCGTGCCATGAAGCAGTAAGTAGAAGCGGAGTAGTCCTTGTCATTTGCATCGGTGTCGGTGATGAAGTCATTGTCTTCAGTGTTGAAGATGGACTTGGCAACGTATGCTGTAGCCAGACTTGCGACGCCTGAATCGGACTCCTCCTCAGACTCCACCTCCGCCTCCTCAGAAGCTGACTCCTCCTCTGAATCCATTTCCTTGCCAACAAACGCACGTGCCTTGCCAGATGAGCTCTTCTTGTGTGATGAAGACTTTGAGGAAGACTTGGAAGAAGACTTTAAGTATTTCTTCTTATTCTTGTCGTCAGAGTCATATTCCTTACTCTTCTTCTTCTTTTTGTTCACATTGTCCCACTGTGGACACTCAGAGATGAAGTGACCAGGTTTCTTGCACTTGTGACATGTTTTCTTCTTGTAGTCGTGAGCAGAAGCTTCATCATTCCTTGAGCTTGATCGGGAAGACTTTCTGAAACCTTTCTTCTTGCTGAATTTTTGGAACTTCTTCACAAGCATAGCAAGTTCCCTTCCAATGTCTTCAGGATCATCCGAACTGCTGTCAGATTCTTCTTCAGATGAGGAGACAGCTTTTGCCTTCAAGGCACGAGTTCTCCCATAGTTTGGACCGTAGATATCTCTTTTCTCAGAAAGCTGAAACTCATGTGTGTTGAGCCTCTCAAGTATGTCAGACGGATCGAGTGTCTTGAAATCAGGACGTTCTTGAATCATCAGGGCTAGGGTGTCAAACGAACTATCAAGTGATCTCAGTAGTGTCTTGACGACTTCATGTTTGGTGATCTCAGTAGCGCCGAGGGATTGAAGCTCATTTGTGATGTCAGTGAGTCGGTCAAATGTGAGCTGGACATTCTCATTGTCATTTCGCTTGAAGCGGTTGAAGAGGTTGCGAAGGACACTAATTCTCTGATCTCTCTGGGTTGAGACGCCTTCATTGACCTTGGAGAGCCAGTCCCAGACTAGCTTAGATGTTTCCAAAGCACTCACACGGCCATACTGTCCTTTGGTCAGATAACCACAGATGATATTCTTGGCAGTGGAGTCCAGTTGAACGAACTTCTTGACATCAGCAGCAGTGACACCTTCTCCAGCCTTAGGAACGCCGTTCTTGATGACATACCATAGGTCGACGTCAATGGCTTCAAGATGCATGCGCATCTTATTCTTCCAGTAGGGATATTCAGTTCCATCAAAGACGGGGCACGCAACGGAGACTTTAATTATCCCTGCAGTCGACATAGCTAAAACTCTAAGTGGTTAAACCAAATCACACAGAACAAGGGAGCACCTTGCTCTGATACCAATTGAAAGTGCGTTATATCGACTAGAGGGGGGGGGGGTGAATAGGCGATTTTTATGAAAGTCTTCAAAACATGGAAGTTATGAAGACAAACGATAGAAATAAACCTATTACCCTACAGCAGAAGGTAGACTACACTAGGCAAGCCATAGTCAAGTATTCAATAGAGTGAAAGCACAATGACTAATAGCAGCAATGTAGTAAGGATCAGGTAGGAAGATATTGTGAAGCCACACAGAACACGCAGTCACTCAGTGAAGACAAAAGATAGTGCGAACATACAATGACTTCATAAGGAGTAACAGTAAGTAAAGGGAAGGGAAGATGAAACCAGTGACTCACTGAAGACAATGATTTGTTGGACCAGTTCCAGTTGCTGTGACAACTGTACGTCTGGTTAGGGCGGCTAGGTATTTAAACCTTAGGACACATAGTCCCGGACACCCAGTCCTGAACACGCAGCTCAGGACACCCAGTCCTCACCGTATTCCCCTTGAGCTAAGGTCACACAGACCTCGCCCAATCACTCTGGTAAGTCTTCAAGGTAGACTCCCAAACCTTCACAGACTTCGTTCACCGGCAATCCACAATGTCTCTTGGATGCTCAGAACGCGACGCCTAACCGGCTGGAGGATGCACAGTCCTCAAGTGTAATAAGTCTTCAGATCACACATACAAGAAGACTTAAGTGATGCCTAATTCTCTTTGGCTCTGGGTGGTTAGGGCTTTATCCTCGCAAGGAATTCTCTCTGAAAGGCTTCGAGGTGGGTTGCTCTCAAACGACAAAAGCCATACTCTGAATCTGAGCAGCCAACCGTTTATGGTTGTAGGGGGTGGGCTATTTATAGCCACTTGGCAACCCGACCTGATTTGTCCGAAATGACCCTGGGTCACTAAGGAACTGACACGTGTTCCAACGGTCAGATTTCAAACACACGGCAACTTTACTTGGGCTACAAGCAAAGCTGACTTGTCCGACTCTGGACCAAGATTCGCTCTCAAAGTCTTCACTCGAAGACATAGGTTTTGTTTAAGCATCACTTCAGTCATTCTGACTGGTTCTCTTGGACCCCACTTAACAGTACGGTGGTTCCTATGACTCAACACAGAAGAAAGAGAACTACGAAAGATCTAAGTCTTCGAGCTCCATAGGCTTCATGTGGTGTCTTCTCTTGTCATAGTCTTCAATGTGAATATCTTCATATACCACCTTTGACTTCAATGTCTTCATACATTTTTAGGGGTCATCTCTGGTAGGAAAACCGAATCAATGAGGGACTTCTACCTGTGTTATCCTGCAATTCTCACAAACACATTAGTCCCTCAACTAGGTTTGTCGTCAATACTCCAAAACCAACTAGGGGTGGCACTAGATGCACTTACAATGGTGCCATCGGCATAGCTGAAAAGGCTAGCCCCCCTCAGCTGCGGTGCCACTTGCGCATGCCACAGGACGTAGTTGGTGCGGGTGAGCTTTTCTGCAACCTGCCCAAGGGAAGCCTGCACGATGCTGGAGGAGGAGGACGACATGGCTGTCGATGGGTGTTTTTCTAGATGCGATGGATAGAGGTGGCTCTATATACCATGTGAAGAAGCGGAGAACGTCGTACCTCTCTCGAGGCGATGGTTTCGTGTTAATATAGGCAGGGGCATATCCCTGACAAGCATACAAGTTTGTTGAGATTACATCTTGGGGTTCAAGGAAAGTAGAGATAAGATAAAGATGAAAAGATTACAATCATATACTCTAACAAACCTAGACCAATGAAGGAAATATTCCCTAGAGGCAATAATAAAGTTATTATTTATTTCCTTATATCATGATAAATGTTTATTATTCATGCTAGAATTGTATTAACCGGAAACTTAGTACATGTGTGAATACATAGACAAACAGAGTGTCACTAGCATGCCTCTACTTGACTAGCTCGTTGAATCAAAGATGGTTAAGTTTCCTAGCCATAGACATGAGTTGTCATTTGATTACCGGATCACATCATTAGAGAATGATGTGATTGATTTGATCCATTTCGTCAGCTTAGCACTTGATCGTTTTAGTTTACTGCTATTGCTTTCTTCATGACTTATACATGTTCCTATGACTATGAAATTATGTAACTCCCGATTACTGGAGGAACACTTTGTGTGCTACCAAACGTCACAACGTAACTGGGTGATTATAAAGGTGCTCTACAGGTGTCTCCGATGGTACTTGTTGAGTTGACATGGATCAAAATTAGGATTTGTCACTCTGATTGTCGGAGAGGTATCTCTGGGCCCACTCGGTAATGCACATCACTATAAGCCTTGCAAGCATTGTAACTAATAAGTTAGTTGCAGGATGATGCATTACAGAACGAGTAAAGAGACTTGCCGGTAATGATATTGAACTAGGTATTAAGATACCGATGATCGAATCTCGGGCAATTAACATACCGATGACAAAGGGAACAACGTATGCTGTTATGCGGTTTGACCGATAAAGATCTTCGTAGAATATGTGGGAGCCAATATGAACATCTAGGTTCCTCTATTGGTTATTGACCGGAGAGGTGTCTCGGTCATGTCTACATAGTTCTTGAACCTGTAGGGTCCGCACGCTTAAAGTTCGGTGACGATCCGTATTATGAGTTTTTGTGTTTTGATGTACCAAGGTAGTTCGGAGTCTCGGATATGATCACGGACATGACGAGGAGTCTTGTAATGTTCGATACATAAATATCGATATATTGGACGACTATATTCGGACACCGAAAGTGTTCCGGGTGATTTCGGAGAAAACCGGAGTGCCGGAGGGTTACCGGAACCCCCCGGGAGTAATAATGGACCTTATGGGCCTTAGTGGAGAGAGAGAGAGAGGGCTAGCCTAGGGAAGGCCGGGCACCCCTCCCCCTATGGTCCGAATTGGACTAGGAGAGGGGGGCGGTGCCCCCCTTTCCTTCTCCCTCCCCCTTCCTTTCCCCCTCCTAGTAGGAGTAGGAAAGAGGGGAGTCCTACTCCTACTAGGAGGAGGACTCCTCCTCCTGGCGCGCCATAGAGGGTCGGCCGGCCTCCCCCTTGCTCCTTTATATACAGGGGCATGGGGGCACCTCTAGACACACAAGTTGATTGTTCCAAGCCATGTGCGGTGCCCCCCTCCACCATAATCCACCTCGATCATATCGTAGCGGTGCTTAGGTGAAGCCCTGCGCCGGTAGCAACATCATCACCGTCAACACGCCGTCGTGCTGACGGAACTCTCCTGTGAAGCTCTGCTGGATCGGAGTTCGTGGGACGTCATCGGGCTGAACGTGTGCAGAACTCGGAGGTGCCATGCGTTCGGTACTTGGATCGGTCAGATTGTGAAGACGTACGACTACATCAACCGCGTTGTGCTAACGGTTCCGCTTACGGTTTACAAGGGTATGTAGACAATACTCTCCCCTCTCGTTGCTATGCATCACCATGGTCTTGCGTGTGCGTAGGATTTTTTTTTGAAATTACTGCGTTCCCCAGCTGTGGCATCCGAGCCTGGTTTATGCGTAGATGTTATATTCATGAGTAGAACACAAGTGAGTTGTGGGCGATACAAGTCATACTTCTTACCAGCGGCGGTATTGTTGGATGAAGCGGCCCGGACCGACATTACGCGCACGCTTACGTGAGACTTGTTCTACCGACGTGCTTTGCACACAGGTGGCTGGCGGGTGTCACTTTCTCCAACTTCAGTTGAACCGAGTGTGGCTACGCCCGGTCCTTGAGAAGGTTAAAACAACACTAACTTGACAAACTATTGTTGTGGTTTTGATGCGTAGGTAAGAGCGGTTCTTGCTCAGCCCATAGCAGCCACGTAAAACTTGCAACAACAAAGTAGAGGACGTCTAACTTGTTTTTGCAGGGCATCTTGTGATGTGATATGGTCAAGACATGATGCTATATTTTGTTGTATGAGATGATCATGTTTTGTAACCGAGTTATCGGCAACTGGCAGGAGCCATATGGTTGTCGCTTTATTGTATGCAATGCAATCGCCCTGTAATTGCTTTACTTTATCACTAAGCGGTAGCGATAGTCGTAGAAGCAATAGTTGGTAGATGACAACAATGCTACGATGGAGATCAAGGTGTCGCGCCGGTGACGATGGGGATCATGACGGTGCTTCGGAGATGGAGATCACAAGCACAAGATGATGATGGCCATATCATATCACTTATATTGCTTGCATGTGATGTTTATCTTTTATGCATCTTATTTTGCTTAGATCACCGATAGCATTATAAGATGATCTCTCACTAAATTTCAAGGTACAAGTGTTCTCCCTGAGTATGCACCGTTGCGAAAGTTTGTCGTGCCGAGACACCACGTGATGATCGGGTGTGATAAGCTATACGTTCACATACAACGGGTGCAAGCTAGTTTTGCACATGCAGAATACTCGGGTTAAACTTGACGAGCCTAGCATATGCAGATATGGCCTCGGAACACTGGAGACTGAAAGGTCGAGCGTGAATCATATAGTAGATATGATCAACATAATGATGTTCACCATTGAAAAATACTCCATCTCACGTGATGATCGGACATGGTTTAGTTGATTTGGATCACGTGATCATTTAAATGACTAGAGGGATGTCTATCTAAGTGGGAGTTCTTAAGTAATATGATTAATTGAACTTAAATTTATCATGAACTTAGTCCTGATAGTATTTGCATATCTATGTTGTAGATCAATAGCTCGCACATAGCTTCCCCGTTTACTTTGATATGTTCCTAGAGAAAAAACTAAGTTGAAAGATGTTAGTAGCAATGATGCGGATTGGATCTGTGATCTGAGGATTATCCTCATTGCTGCACAGAAGAATTATGTCCTTGATGCACCACTAGGTGACGGACCTATTGCAGGAGCATATGCAGACGTTATGAACGTTTGGCAAAGCTCGGTATGATGAATACTTGATAGTTTAGTGCACCATGCTTTACGGCCTAGAACCGGGACTTCAAAAATGTTTTGAATGCCACAGAGCATATAAGATGTTCCAAGAGTTGAAATTAGTATTTCAGACTCATGCCCATGTCGAAAGGTATGAGACCTTTGACAAGTACTTTGCCAACAAAATGGAGGAGAATAGCTCAGCTAGTGAGCATGTGCTCAGAATGTCTGAGTGCTACAATCACTTGAATCAAGTGGGAGTTAATCTTCCAGATAAGATAGTGATTGACAGAATTCTCTAGTCACTATCACCAAGTTACTACAACTTCATGATGAACTATAATATGCAAGGGATAACGGAAACAATTCCCAAGCTCTTCGTGATACGGAAATCTACGAAGGTAGAAATCAAGAAAAGCATCAAGTGTTGATGGTTGACAAGACCACTAGTTTCAAGAAAAGGGCAAAGGGAAGAAGGGGAACTTCAAGAAGAACGACAAGCAAGTTGCTGCTCAAGTGAAGAAGCCCAAGTCTAGACCTAAGCCTGAGACTAAGTGCTTCTACTGCAAAGGGACTGGTCACTGGAAGCAGAACTGCCCCAAGTATTTGGCGGATAAGAAGGATGGCAAAGTGAACAAAGGTATATTTGATATACATGTTATTGATGTGTACTTTACTAGTGTTTATAGCAACCCCTCAGTATTTGATACTAGTTCAGTTGCTGAGATTAGTAACTCGAAACGAGAGTTGCAGAATGAACAGGGACTAGTTAAGGGTGAAGTGGTGATGTGTGTTGGAAGTGGTTCCAAGATTGATATGATCATCATCGCACACTCCCTATACTTTCGGGATTAGTGTTGAACCTAAATAAATGTTATTTGGTGTTTGCATTAAGCATGAATATGATTTGATCATGTTTATTGCAATACGGTTATTCATTTAAAGTCAGAGAATAATTATTGTTCTGTTTACATGAATAAAACCTTCAATGGCCAGACACCCAAAGTGAATGATTTATTGAATCTCGATCATAGTGATACACATATTCATAATATTGAAGCCAAAAGATGCAAAGTTAATAATGATAGTGCAACTTATTTGTGGCACTGCCGTTTAGGTCATATTGGTGTAAAGTGCATGAAGAAAATCCATGTTGATGGGCTTTTGGAATCACTTGATTATGAATCAGTTGATGCTTGCGAACCATGCCTCATGGGCAAGATGACTAAGACTCTGTTATCCGGAACAATGGAGTGAGCAACAGACTTGTTGGAAATAATACATACTGATGTATGCAGTCCGATGAGTGTTGAGGCTCGCGGTAGGTATAGTTATTTTCTGACCTTCACAGATGATTTGAGTAAGATATGGGTATATCTTCTTGATGAAACATAAATCTGAAACATTTGAAAAGTTCAAATAATTTCAGAGTGAAGTGGAAAATCATCGTAACAAGAAAATAAAGTTTCTATGATCTGATTGTGGAGGAGAATATTTGAGTTACGAGTTTGGTCTTCATTTGAAACAATTTGGAATAGTTTCACAACTCACGCCACCTGGAACACCATAGCGTAATGGTGTGTCCGAACATCATAACCGTACTTTATTAGATATGGTACAATCTATGATGTCTCTTACTAATTTACCGCTATCGTTTTGGGGTTAAGCATTAGAGACAGCTGCATTCACGTAAAATAGGGCACGATCTAAATCCGTTGAGATGACACTGTATGAACTATGGTTTGGCAAGAATCCAAAGCTGTCATTTCTTAAAGTTTGGCGTTGCGATACTTATGTGCAAAAGTTTCATCCTGATAATCTCAAACCCAAATCGGAGAAATGTGTCTTCATAGGATACCCAAAGGAGACAGTTGGGTACACCTTCTATCACAGATCCGAAGGTAAGACATTTGTTGCTAAGAATGGATCCTTTCTAGAGAAGGAGTTTCTCTCGAAAGAAGTGAGTGGGAGGAAAGTAGAACTTGATGAGATAACTGTACCTGCTCCCTTATTGGAAAGTAGTTCATCACAGAAATATGTTCCCGTGACTCCTACACCAATTAGTGAGGAAGCTAATGATGATGATCATGTAACTTCAGATCAAGTTACTACCGAACCTCATAGGTCAACCAGAGTGAGATCCGCACCAGAGTGGTACGGTAATCCTATTCTGGATGTCATGTTACTTGACCATGACGAACCTACGAACTATGAGGAAGCGATGATGAGCCTAGATTCCGCGAAATGGCTTGAGGCCATGAAATCTGAGATGGGATCCATGTATGAGAACAAAGTATGGACTTTGATTGACTTGCCCGATGATCGTTGAGTCATTAAGAATAAATGGATCTTCAAGAGGAAGACAGGCGCTGATAGTAGTGTTACTATCTAAAAAGCTCGAATTGTCGCAAAATGTTTTCGACAAGTTCAAGGTGTTGACTACGATGAGATTTTCTCACTCATAGCGATGCTTAAAAGTCTGTCCGAATCATGTGAGCAGTTGCCACATTTTATGAAATCTGGAAAATGGATGTCAAAACTGCATTTCTTATAGAAGAGTTGTATATGATGCAACGAGAAGGTTTTGTCGATCCTAAAGGTGCTAATAAAGTGAGCAAGCTCTAGCAATCCATCTATGGACTGGTGCAAGCATCTCAGAGTTGGAATATATGCTTTGATAATTAAAGTGATCAAAGCATATGGTTTTATACAGACTTGCGGTGAAGCCTGTATTTACAAGAAAGTGAGTGGGAGCACTACAACATGTCTGATAAGTATATGTGAATGGCATATTGTTGATAAGAAATAATGTAGAATTTTCTGGAAAGCATAAAGGAGTGTTTGAAAAGAGTTTTTCAAAGAAAGACCTTGATGAAGCTGCTTCCACATTGAGCATCAAGATCTATAGAGATAGATCAAGACGCTTGATAAGTTTTTTCAATGAGTACATACCTTGACAAGATTTTGAAGTAGTTCAAAATGGAACAACCAAAGAAGGAGTTCTTACCTGTGTTGCAAGGTTTGAAGTTGAGTAAAGACTCAAAACCCGACCACAGCAGAAAATAGAGAATGAAAAGTCATTCCCTATGCCTCAGTCATAGGTTCTACAAAGTATGTCATGCTGTGTACCAGACCTATTGTGTACCTCACCATAAGTTTGGCAAGAGGGTATAATGGTGATCTAGGAGTAGATCACTGGACAGTGGTCAAAAATTATCCTTAGAGGACTAAGGAAATATTTCTCGGTTATGGAGGTGATAAAAGAGTTCGTCGTAAAGAGTTACGTCGATGCAAGATTTTTACATCGATCTAGATGACTCTAAGTCTCGATCTGGATACATACTGAAAGTGGGAGCAATTAGCTAGAGTAGCTCCATGTAGAGCATTGTAGACATAGAAATTTGCGAAATACATACGGATCTGAATGTTGTAGACCCGTAGACTAAACTTCTCTCACAAGCAAAACATGATCAATCTTTGGGTGTTAATCACATAGCGATGTGAACTAGATTATTGACTCTAGTAAGCCCTTTGGGTATTAGTCACATGGAGATGTGAACTAATCACATAAAGATGTGAACTAGATTATTGACTCTAGTGCAGCTGGGAGACTGAAGGAAATATGCCCTAGAGGCAATAATAAAGTTATTATTTATTTCCTTATATCATGAAAAATGTTTATTATTCATGCTAGAATTGTATTAACCGGAAACTTAGTACATGTGTGAATACATAGACAAACAGAGTGTCACTAGTATGCCTCTACTTGACTAGCTTGTTGAATCAAACATGGTTAAGTTTCCTAGCCATAGACATGAGTTTTCATTTGATTAACGATATCACATCATTAGAGAATGATGTGATCGATTTGACCCATTTCGTCAGCTTAGCACTTGATCGTTTCAGTTTACTACTATTGCTTTCTTCATGACTTATACATGTTCCTATGACAATGAGATTATGTAACTCCCGATTACCGGAGGAACACTTTGTGTGATACCAAACATCACAACATAACCGGGTGATTATAAAGGTGCTCTACAGGTGTCTCCGATGGTACTTGTTGAGTTGACATAGATCAAGATTATGATTTGTTGCTCCGATTGTCGGAGAGGTATCTCTGGGCCCACTCGATAATGCACATCACTATAAGCCTTGCAAGTATTGTAACTAATAAGTTAGTTGCGGGATTATGCATTATAGAATGAGTAAAGAGACTTGCCGGTAACGAGATTGAACTAGGTATTAAGATACCGACGATTGAATCTCGGGCAATTAACATACCGATGACAAAGGGAACAACATATGTTGTTATGCGGTTTGACCGATAAAGATCTTCGTAGAATATGTGGGAGCCAATATGAACATCCAAGTTCTGCTATTGGTTATTGACCGGAGACGTGTCTCGGTCATGTCTACATAGTTCTCGAACCCGTAGGGTCCGCACGCTTAAAGTTCGGTGACGATCGGTATTATGAGTTCTTGTGTTTTGATGTACTGAAGGTAGTTGGCAGTCCCGGATATGATCACGGACATGACGAGGAGTCTCGAAATGGTCGAGACGTAAATATAGATATATTGGATGACTATATTCAGACATCGAAAGTGTTCCAGGTGATTTCGGAGAAAACCGGAGTGCCGGAGGGTTACCGGAACCCCCCCGAGAGAAATAATGGGCCTTAGTGGAGAGGGAGAGGGCTGGCCTAGGGCAGGCCGCGCGCCCCTCCCCCTCTGGTCCGAATTGGACTAGGAGAGGGGGGGCGGTGCCCCCCTTTCCTTCTCCCTCTCCCCCTTCCTTTCCCCTCCTAGTAGGAGTAGGAAAGAGGGGAGTCCTACTCCTACTAGGAGGAGGACTCCTCCTCCTGGCACGCCATAGAGGGCCGGCCGGCCTTCCCCCTTGCTCCTTTACATACGGGGGCAGGGGGGCACCTCTAGACACACAAGTTGATTGTTCCAAGCTGTGTGCGGTGCCCCCCTCCACCATAATCCACCTTGATCATATCGTAGCGGTGCTTAGGTGAAGCCCTGCATCGGTAGCAACATCATCACCGTCAACACGCCGTCGTGATGACATAACTCTCCCGTGAAGCTCTGCTAGATCGGAGTTCGTGGGACGTCATCGAGCTGAACGTGTGCAGAACTCGGAGGTGCCGTGCGTTCGGTACTTGGATCGGTCGGATCGTGAAGACGTACGACTACATCAACCGCGTTGCGCTAACGCTTCTGCTTACGTTTACAAGGGTATGTAGATGATACTCTCCCCTCTCATTGCTATGCATCACCATGATCTTGCGTGTGCGTAGGATTTTTTTTGAAATTACTGTGTTCCCCAACAACCGACTCATCTCAATGTAACCGGTGCGTGGTGCGCCCCTGACCATCATGTTTTTAACAATAAAACATCCATGATTGATAATATAACAGCATGGAACAATAAAAAATTATAGATACGTTGGAGACGTATCAGAAGAGCATCTTTTAACTTGATATTTTCAGTGAGAGATCACCATAATAATTGACTACTGCATAATCAAAGGGTGCAAACAACAAAGGGATAAACATCTCGGGAAATTCATAATAGCGTGATATGGTATGGCCCTGGGCGCCGGGATGTCTTCACGGTCTTCTTGAATCTTCAGTTGAAACGTTGTTGTGACGGCAGAAAAATCGTTGCTGTGACAGCCGTTTCAAATACGCTGCCATGGCGATGATTTCAGAAAAACGTTGCGGCGACACTAATTTCAGAAATTGTTGCCGTGGTGGCCGTTTTGAAAATGTTAAAATGGCACCAATTTCATAAAACGTTGCCGTGGAACAAAAACTTTTAGCCCTCCTCCCTTTGCCTGGTACAACTTTCTCCATGTTGGGGTCCTTCGTGTAAGATTGCCACCATCGCCTATAACTTGTAGGCTATCTCTACAAATATTACATTGAAGTGTCAATCCCATGGCTCCAGCCATCATGCCGTGACGCGCAGGCCACTTAACATTACAACATATAACCATCTCATACATAAACTCATTATCATGACGAAGGATATACCGTATCACATGCAATCCTGCAAAACCAAGTTAGACGTAATCTAATCGGTTTGGAAATTTTCAGTTACGTGGCTTCTAGGGTTTCTGGATAACACTAGCTACCTACATGCACAATCAAGGCAATAATTATGATTGCTAGATTAACTTTCGGGGTGTGTCAGGGAAGAGACTTATTTAAAAATCTCTAGCCCCACACTAAACTTCATCAAATACGCATGACCCCTTAGAAGATAGTTCATCTTCATTACCCTCTTGTGTTTGCGATGGTTCACCATTCTTGATTATGATAAAGTGCAAATAACTGTTAGTGGATCGTCGATAGCCAGAGCCGGTCGATTGTCAGAACTTTGTACAAAGCTACATCATGTCGTCAATGAACAAAACCGAAGAAACACTCATGGAAAGCATAGCAAGAACATAGAACCCTCCCATCCACATGTCATCTAGATCGAAACCTGCATCTACTCATAGAACTGCTCATGATGCCACTGTTGGGAAACGTAGTAGAAAACAAAAACAAAAATTGCCCAGGGACAATATGAATATACATATGAGGTTTGGATCATGATCGTTATCGACTCCAAGTGTAGCAGAAGTAGACGAGTCGGTGTAGATCGTACTTGGAGTCCCTCGAACTGTAGATGAACGAAGCAGTGAACCACCCACAAACGATCCCTAGAACAAAAGACCGAAAGCACGAGCTCTCTTCTTGGTTGCAAGCATAGAGTCTTCAGGATCCGGCGATGCTTTGTAGTCCAGAGCTAATCATCGCCAGAGAATTAGAGAGAGGAGATTAGAAACATACCGGGCTTCTAATTATGATAATTAGAGGAACTAGGTCTAGCTTTAATTATATCAACTAGGATCAACTAGAACTAGAACTAGAGCAATTAGAGGAGGCTCCAAAACTTGTGTGTTCAAAAATAGCCCAAAGCCTATAGTATATAGAGGTTGGAAAGGAGGAGGGGCTGCCACACAAGGAGGGAAGGATCCTTGGTGCGCCAGCCTAGGGGAGGGAGGAGTCCCTCCCCTAGTCCAATTTGGCCTCTCCACTTGGGAAAATGGGGTGCCTCGCCTACATGGGCCAAGGTGGCCCAATTCTCCTTCCACCACTCGACATTTAAAGGCCCGTTGATATTAAATTAAATATAAAAGCCTCCTAACAATTACTAGAGCCTTCTATAATTAATTTAACATCACTGGAAACATTTTCCACCAATATTATTTAACGAGAATACCCGGTATTGCCTGATAAACTCTGAAACCCTTCCGGTGACCCCGAAATGCTTCAGGTTCCTCTTGGAACTATTCCAAATATTGTCGATACTATGTCACAAATAAATCCTCGATACTCTCGTCCTACTAACACTCAGTAGATCATGATTACCTTAAGTTTGTGACCCTGTAGGTTCAATAAAACATAAACATGAACAGAACCCCTTCGTTTAATGATAGATAGCGGAACCGTGGACGTCCATATCGATCCCTATGATTACACGCATGACATCCGAGCGAACCTTTGATTATCATGTGATGTTCCCTTTGCTTCACGATACTTTACAAAACCTGAGGTGAGATGTATCGGTATCCTCTTGAGTCATACACGTGCTCCCTATACCGGTTTCCTCATTGCCAGTTTTGTTCTTCTTTCTCATTGTCGTGTTCCGGCATCCCCGTGACATTGTCACCTGTGTCTGGCTAGATGATGATGGATACCGTCACATCGAGAGGACCATAGGAATATCTCTCCATCGTCGGAGGAGCAAATTCCACTCTCGAGCTATCAAGTCCCTTGTCAAACTTTATGATGAACCTATAAGTTGTCGTTATTATCACCAAGTTACTGATGATTTTTGAGCAACCCCAAAGCTCATCGTACGGTAGGAAGTGACTACGATACTCTCATCGTCTAAGGAACTAAAACACACGTTAACACTCTATGTTATTGCATTTGACTTGCGATGATATCAACTCAAAGTATAACAAATAAGTTTGGGTTGATTAAATATGATCGTTCTTCTACTGTCCTCAATGATGTTTTAGGACTATCATCACTCATAACGATATCCTAAGATCCGGAAAACATGATCACTAACAACACTTGATCCAGTCTTAGTGGCGAGACTAGGAATCCTATTTTACCATTTATCGTTCTACACGTGCATATGAGTTTTCCACTAACTTGCATATTCCAGGATCATAACAGTTATAGCATAGAATTAAGCACTTAATTATGAACATGGAAATATAATAATGCAATATTAGAGCCTATAGGGCATACTTTCAACAAAATAGCAAGCAAATAGAGAGTGGGAATGAGTAGTACAAGGAATAAAAGTATCAATTTGGTTTAAATTATTCTAAATCACTTGATTTGCGGGAATGAGTAAGGCATGAAAGGAAAGTACCGATTTGGTTGAAATTATTTAAAATTAATTTATGTATGTTAGTTTCTGTTCTACACGGCATCGGTTCAGATTACCAACAAAATCTATAGAAAATCAAAAGGGCATGAAGATAAACAACCAATGTGTGGGGACCGAGGAGGAGGTGGGATGAACATACCGACTTCCATCTAATAGTGTATATATATACTATTTAATCAGGCACATATAGATTGTGGTTCATAGAAAATCATACTTCTAGAATTAATACATGGAAAAAGTAGTTACTAGTGTACCTTTGGAAATGAGGAACATGTAGGGTTTCGTAGTAATTTCAACAGTTTTCCTACGCACACGCAAGATCAAGGTGATGCACATCAACGAGAGGGGAGAGTGTTGTCTACGTACCCACGCAGACCGACTGCGGAAGCGTTGACACAACGTAGAGGAAGTAGTCGTACGTCTTCACGATCCGACCGATCCAAGCACTGTTACTCCGGCACCTCCGAGTTCTTAGCACACGTACAGCTCGATGACGATCCCCGGGCTCCGATCCAGCAAAGCGTCGGGGAGGAGTTCCGTCAGCACGACGGTGTGGTGACGATCTTGATGTTCTACCGACGCAGGGCTTCGCCTAAGCACTACAACGATATGACCGAGGTGGAATATGGTGGCAGGGGGCACCGCACACGGCTAAGGAACGATCTCAAGGATCAACTTTTGTGTCTAGAGGTGCCCCCTGCCTCCGTATATAAAGGAGCCAAGGGGGAGGGGGCCGCCGGCCAGGAGGAGGGCGCAGGAGGAGTCCTACTCCTACCGGGAGTAGGACTCCCCCCCAATCCTAGTTGGACTAGGATTCCCCGAGGGGGAAAGAGAGAGAGGGGGGCCGGCCACCTCTCCTAGTCCTAATAGGACTATGGGAGGGGGGAGGCGCGCGGCCACCTTGGGCTGCCCCATTCTCCTTTCCACTAAAGCCCATTAAGGCCCATATGGCTCCCGGGGGGTTCCGGTAACCTCCCGGTACTCCGGTAAAATCCCGATTTCACCCGGAACACTTCCGATGTCCAAATATAGGCTTCCAATATATCAATCTTTATGTCTTGACCATTTCGAGACTCCTCATCATGTACGTGATCACATCCGGGACTCCGAACTAACTTTGGTACATCAAAATGCATAAACTCATAATAACTGTCATCGTAACGTTAAGTGTGCGGACCCTACGGTTCGAGAACAATGTAGACATGACCGAGACACGTCTCCGGTCAATAACCAATAGCGGGACCTGGATGCCCATATTGGCTCCCACATATTCTACGAAGATCTTTATCGGTCAGACCGCATAACAACATACGTTGTTCCCTTTGTCATCGGTATGTTACTTGCCCGAGATTCGATCGTCGGTATCCAATACCTAGTTCAATCTCGTTACCGGCAAGTCTCTTTACTCGTTCCGTAATACATCATCCCGCAACTAACTCATTAGTTGCAATGCTTGCAAGGCTTATGTGATGTGCATTACCGAGAGGGCCCAGAGATACCTCTCCGACAATTGGAGTGACAAATCCTATGCTCGAAATACGCCAACCCAACATCTACCATTGGAGACACCTGTAGAGCTCCTTTATAATCACCCATTTACGTTGTGACGTTTGGTAGCACACAAAGTGTTCCTCCGGCAAACGGGAGTTGCATAATCTCATAGTCATAGGAACATGTATAAGTCATGAAGAAAGCAATAGCAATATACTAAATGATTGGGTGCTAAGCTAATGGAATGGGCCATGTCAATCAGATCATTCAACTAATGATGTGACCTCGTTAATCAAATAACAACTCTTTGTTCATGGTTAGGAAACATAACCATCTTTGATTAACGAGCTAGTCAAGTAGAGGCATACTAGTGACACTCTGTTTGTCTATGTATTCACACATGTATTATGTTTCCGGTTAATACAATTCTAGCATGAATAATAAACATTTATCATGATATAAGGAAATAAATAATAACTTTATTATTGCCTCTAGGGCATATTTCCTTCAAAACAAACACAGAGATCTGTGGACTTGGAAGTTCAAACGAAGGCATAGTTACTAGAGGTTAAATGTCGTGGATAGCAATAGCATGACGACGACGCCAAGCAAGAAATGGATCCGCACTCTAGGTGATGATGGTGGCTAGGTCTTTGTGTGATGGTCCTTGTATGTCCAGACCCTAGTGTCTGTGAGAACTTTCAGACTTTCCTTCACTTTGCATAGCGAAAGAATCCTGAAAGCAACTAATTTTTTAATCTATTACTCACCGTAGGAAGTAAGGTGGATGGTCCCTAGCGGGAAGGTTTGATCTTCTCATCATTGGTGGACGGAGCGAACGAGGTGGAAGTGGCGACGAATGCCTCTTTGACATTGTTGTCATGCTGCTTTGGCGGATCGTTGTCCTCTGCATCCAGACCCTCGAAGAGCCGGTTGCGCTCAAGTTGGTTGAGGCAAAGCTGCCAACGCTCACGATGGATGGTGCAAGTGTTCGGCACAAATTCTCGCACCACCCGGTTGACGTGGAAAATACTCGGGCCCCACCTGTAAGGGCATATTTATCCCTTAGTTGTTTTGGTGATTGATGACAATGCTTTTGCGGACTAATCGTGTGCACTGAGTGTTTCAGACTTTTCACCACTAGGCACAAGACGATTTGGTGCCCCTCGAAGACTATTGAAGACGGTGTTTATCTATGTTTCTTTTCGGTGGATTTGAGTCGTATGAAAGCCGTACTATTAAGAGGGGGTCCGCTTTGGAAAGGTTTGGGTGGAATCATCACGTACACATCTACCCCTTTGCACCGCCTTTCCTTTGGCACTTTGGAGCATCCTCCGTCTTTTCGTGTCTATGCAAAATGTCGTGTTTGCTGAACTGGGGCATGCGGTAGTACTGCTCTTAGGAGCGGTAGTACCGCAAGCCCTTGCGGTAGTACCGGCCTCTGGTGCGGTAGTACCGCAAGTGCCCACGGTAGTACCGCTTCCTTGGAGAGGTAGTACTGTGGCCTCAGGCTAGGCGCTGCTGCTATTACGGTAGTAGGGGCGGATGTAATTTTTTACATCGCGCCTTACGCGGTAGTACCGCGCCAGGTGCGCGGTAGTACCGTGCGCTCTGGCCAGGCTCAGCAGCTTGCGCGACAGTAGGAGCGGATGTAATTTTTTACATCCACACCACGCGCGGTAGTACCGCTCCTGGCTTGCAGTACTACCGTGTCGGATTTTTGCATAGATCCCAACTCAGCGGAAGTTGTCACGGATGTATTTTTATTTGTCCGTGCCTTCCCAAAATTTGTACCATCCATGCCTTGCGGTAGTACCGCAAGGGGGAGCGGTAGTACCGCGCCAGCGGTTCTACCGCCCTCTGCTTCATTGCATCTGGGCTGTTCTGGTTTCTGCTGCTCGGGCGGTAGTACTGCGGGGCCCTGCGGTAGTACCGTGTGCCCTTGCGGTAGTATCGCTTCCCCGGCATGGTAGTACCGTGCTTCGCAGGCTGAGTTGGTGGATAACGGTTGGATTTGTTCTTCCACTGTATAAGGGGTGTCTTCTTCTCCGAGTTGACTACCTCTTCCACCCCTAAACTCTATTGTTGCTCCAAGCTCCATTTTCGCCCGATATCTCTCCCTAGCCAATCAAACTTGTTGATTCTTTAGGGATTGGTTGAGAAGGCCTAGATCTACACTTCCACCAAGAGAAATTTGATTTCCCCCACTCATCCCTTGCGGATCTTGTTACTCTTGGGTGTTTGAGCACCCTATACGGTTGAGGTCACCGCGAAGCCATATTCCATTGTGGTGAAGCTTTGTGGTGTCGTTGGGAGCCTCCAATTAAGTTGTGGAGATAGCCACAACCTTGTTCGTAAAGGTCTGGTCACCGCCTCCAAGGGCACCAATAATGGAATCACGGCATCTCGCATTGTGTGAGGGCGTGAGGAGAATACGGTGGCCCTAGTGGCTTCTTGGGGAGCATTGTGCCTCCACACCGCTCCAACGGAGACGTACTTCCCCTCAAAAGGAAGGAACTTCGGCAACACATCCTCGTCTTCACCGGCTCCACTCTTGGTTGTCTTGTGCCTTTACTTGTGCAAGCTTATTTGTGTTATATCCCTTGCTTGCTTGTGTACTTGTTCTTGTTGCATCATATAGGTTGCTCACCTAGTTGCATCATATAGGTTGCTCACCTAGTTGCATATCTAGACAACCTACTTTGATGCAAAGTTTAAATTGGTAAAGAAAAGCTAAAAATTGTTAGTTGCCTATTCACCCCCCTCTAGTCAACTATATCGATCCTTTCAATTGGTATCATATCCTCGTCTCTTTATTAAGGACCTTGCCGTCCGAAGAGTATGGTTGACACCATAGACGGTGTGCAGGAGCACTCCAGTGTGAATCCGGTCTCATCTACGGCCTATGGGGGAATCGTGGTCTCTCGTGAGGAATTCAATGTGGCTTTGGACACATTGAAAACCTCCATGACGACCGAGGTTGAAAGCATGTTTAATAAATTCTTAGAAGGGCTTAAACTATCTACCGCACCGTTGAAAGTGGGTGATCCCACTAACAAGGTGACGGATGCTAACTCCGACAAGGGGGAAGCTACTAGTGAAAAGGCTCCTTCTTCTAGTGGTAAAATTGGCAACAACATCTTTTCCCATGTGGAACCTCCACTTAGTTATGGTGGACTGATTCCTTCCACTCATTTGAATCATGCCGGTCCTCCCCCTAAGGTTGTGAAAAATGAGGACATTGATTCTTGGGTTTATCTCTTTAAGCGTCATTTGAACCATGTTAATACTAACCTTTGGAGAATCATTGAAGAAGGTTTTTATCCGCATGACCGAAGCAACTTCACCCCTAGAGAAGCCGCGGATAATCAATTCAATGAGAATGCTCTCTTCATCATCCAAGATGCAATTCCACCTGAAGATCTTGCTCATCTCCGACCCTTCACCATGGCCAAGGATGCATGGCGCCATGTTGTGTTTCTCTACCGCGGAAGCGCAAGCATTCAACGCTCCAGCTATGAAGTGGTGCAAGATGAAGCCGATGAGTTTGCAATGAAAGAAGACGAAGAACCTCATGAGCTTTATCGAAGATTAACTACTCTCGCGGTCTCACTCTGAGATCATGGGAGCAAGGATACAGATGACAATTGGACCAAGCGCAAGTTCCTCAAGGCCATGATTCCTTACCATAAGGCCATGTCCTCCGTCATTTGTCAAAGGCCGGACTTCCACACCTTGTCCTCAAGTGAAGTGTTGGATGAGTTTGTGGCTATGAGCATCTTGGACAAGACCGCCGACAATGCGGTGTTACGCTCTCAAAGAGCAAAGAAGCCCAACCTTGCCTTGAAGGCCAAGGTTAGTGTGGACGAAGAAGAAGAGGAAGAAGAGGAGAGCAATCCTGAAGATACAAAGTATGCTTATCATGAACACATGGCTCTTGCTTCAAGGCAATTTTGGAGCAAGAAGAACACAAGGCCCAACTTCAACAAGAACAACTCAAGTGGCACAAAGGTCAAGCAACGAGTGAGGACTTGCTATAATTGTGGCAATGTGAGCCACTTTGTTGCAAAATGTACTTATGAGAAAAGGGAAGACAATGGTGGCAAGCTCATCCGAAAAGTTAAGGCCAAGTCTTTCCCCAACAAGAGCAACTTCACCAAGAAGACTCCTCCCAAGGGGTTGGTGGCACAAGAAGAGTACAATGAGGATGATGATGAATACGGTGAGTCAGTTGCCGTGGCCTCCATTGCCATTTCTACAACTCCATGGGTGTCTCTCTTCGACTCACCCAATGAGAACTTCACCGCCAAGTGCCTCATGGCTAAAGCCACCAACAAGGTAACCCCCAAAATCAAAACTACTATCATTAATAATCCTTCTTTGACGAATTGCATTGATGAACATGAGGGGTCCAATGTGGAGGAGAATGAATTTGAGTCTTTTATGAGTAAGCTCAAGGGTAAATCCAAGAAGCACTTCGTTGCTCTCTTGGAACAACTTGGTGAAGCCAATGACATGATTGAGGCTCACGAAGATACCATCTCTTAGATGGAGGGGCATAGGCGTGACTATGCCGATGAGATTTCGGATCTTTCCAATGCTCTTAAGGAAGAGCGAGGTCTTCGTTTGGCTCTTGAGGAGTCATACAACGATGACCACGCTAAATTAAAGAAAGATCTTGATCATGCTCTTGTTGTATCTCGTGTGCTAAACTCCGAGAAGGCCAAGCTTGGGGTTGATCATGCTAGACTCAAAGAGGAGTTTGATTTACTTGACAAGGCTCACAAGGTCTTGAAGGGTGCTCATGCTAGCCTCAAAGAGTCTCATGATCAACTCCAAGTAAAGCTAACCAAGGAGAAAGCCACCTTTCCTCATATGGTCTTAATTGATAATGCAAATCCTACTAACCCATGTTGTGAGCATGCGCATCTTGTTAAGGAGAATGCAAAGTTGAAGAAGCAACTTCAGAAAGGCCTTGTGTCGTGCATACAAGGTGAGAAGAACCTCAATGACCTTTTGAGCAATCAAAAGGAAGTTGTGGCCAAGGAAAGAATTGGGTTCACACCCAAGTCCAAGAACAAGAAGAAGGATGACAAGGCCAAACGACCTCCCCCTCTCAAGCAATCTTTTGTGAAGGAGGGAGAGGGCTCTTTGTAAGAAGGAGAAGAAGAACAATGTGATGGGTAGTGATGCTAAGAAGAGCAATGCTACCCCTCTCAACAAAGCCGGCGGCTTTAACCCTTCTTATGTGCTATGTCGTGCTAGTGATGGATGTGTTTATGCCAAATTTGTTGGTTCTTCTTATGAGTACATTGAATGGTCTATTTGGGTTCCTAAGACCCTTGTTACTAACATCAAAGGACCCATTACAAAATGGGTACCTAAAACCAAGCATTGATTTCTTGTAGGTGTTTGCTTCTGGTGGGGGATCATGGTTGCTTGATAGTGGAGCCACTAATCATATGGCCGGAAGCAAGGACTTGGTGGTGGACGTTCACAAGATTCCATCTATGCCCACCAATGTCGAGTGGGGTGATACCTCGTCCTCTAAGGTATTGGGACTTGGCAAGGTTGTCATTTCTCATGATCTAACGATCGAGAAGGTCATGCTTGTTGAGTCCCTTGCATACACTTTACTTTCTGTTCATCAACTTGCACTCATGGGCTTTGCCACTTTCTTTGATGTTGATATTGTGGCCCTCTTATGGAGCAAGACTCTTAAAGTAGCCTTTGTTGGGCATGTCGAGAATGGTCTCTATGTGATTAACTCTTCAGAGTGACCCACTAAGACCGTGACATGCCTAATGGCTAAAGTTGACGCGGGATGGCTTTGGCATCGCCGTTTAGCCCATGTAAATATGAGATCTTTGCAAAGTCTTCTCAAGGGGGACCATGTCCGTGGACTAACAAATGTTAGTTTTGCTAAAGATCGTGCTTGCAGTGCTTGTATCAAAGGAAAGCTACATGAGAAGGCTCACCCTCCCACGACTATCATTTACTCGAAGAGGCCTTTGGAGATCCTCCACATGGATCTTTTTGGGCCTCCATCCTTTGATAGTCTAGGGGGTAGAAAGTATTGTTTGGTGATTGTGGATGATTATTCAAGATACACTTGGGTATACTTCTTCAAGAGGAAGAGCGAGACCCAACAAACCATCATTGACTTTGCAAATGAAGCTCAACGTCCACACAATGCAAAGATCTTGACAATAAGAAGTGACAATGGCACCGAGTTCAAGAACTACACCTTGGATGAGTTTCTTAGTGATGAGGGGATCAAGCATCAATATTCCGCACCCTACACCCCGCAAAAAAATGGTGTAGCGGAGAGGAAGAACCGGAGGTTGATGGATGCGGAAAGAACCATGATGGCGGAGTTCAAGTCTCCATACAACTTTTGGGCCGAAGCCATCAACACCGCGTGCCATGCATCCAATCGGCTCTACCTCCGCAAAGGCTTGATCAAGACTCCATATGAGATACTCACCGGTAACAAGCCCAACCTCAAGTACTTCCGGGTGTTCTGGTGTAAGTGTTTCATTCTCAAGAAAGGTGTTTGTTTGTCTAAATTTGAGGCTAGAGCTCATGAGGGCATATTTGTTCGTTATGCTACAAACTCCCATTCTTACCGTGTCCTCAATAAGTCCACGGGACTTATTGAGGAGACATGTAACATGGAGTTTGATGAGAATAACGGCTCCCAAGTGGAGCAAAGTGGCACTTGTGATGTAGGTGATGAAATTCCTCCCCAAGCCATAAGAAGAATGGGTGTTGGTTTATCCTACCCATTGAGGATCCCCTTGTGGCCGAAGGAGAAGGACAATGTTCCACTCATGTGGAGCCATCACCAACCCAAGGCCCACACGCTTCCGAAGAACAAAGTGAAGGCCCTCAACCTCATGATCAAGACCAAGGGCTAGATCAACCTCAAGATGGTGTTGAATCACCAAGTGATGCCCAAGGTCAAGTTCTCTCATCCAAGCAAGTTCAAGATCAAGAGCAAGCTCAAGATCAAGAACAAGCTCAAGACGACGCTCAAGATGATCAAGTAACCGCTCCTCAACTCTCTCCAGAGGAGGAACTAGAGCGTCGTGCCGCCAAGATCGCATCCAAGCTATCCACCAAAGATCATCTCATGAAAAATGTGTTGGGAAGCTTAAGAAAATGGGTAAGAACTCGTAGACAATTAGCAAACTATTGTGAACATCACGCGTTTGTCTCTTGTGTTGAACCCCAAAAGGTCTATGAGGCGCTCGAGGATCTGGATTGGCTTAATGCCATGCATGAAGAACTCAACAACTTCGAGCACAACAAGGTGTGGAGATTGGTGCCAAGGCCAACGGGGAACCATAATGTCATTGGAACCATTCAAGAACAACCAAGATGCTCATGGGATTATCATTCGCAACAAGGCTCGTTTTGTAGCTCAAGGCTTCCCCCAAATCAAGGGTATCGACTACGGTGAAACCTTTGCTCCCGTTGCTCGCCTTGAATCCATTCGCATGTTGATTGCTTATGCTTCTCATCATAACTTTAAGTTATAACAAATGGATGTGAAGAGTGCTTTTCTTTATGGTCCTATTAATGAGTTGGTATATGTCAAGCAAGCCCCCGAGTTCGAGGATCCCTATTTTCTCGATCATGTGTACCAACTCGATAAGGCACTTTATGGCCTTAAGCAAGCCCCACGTGCATGGTATGACCACCTTACCGAGTTGTTGCAAGATCGTGGTTTTGAAATTGGGAAAATTGGCCCCACTCTTTTTACTAAGAAGGTAAAGGGGAGTTGTTTGTGTGCCAACTATATGTTGATGATATTATCTTTGGTTCCCCTAACAAAGCTTTCAATGAGGAATTTGCCGCACTCATGACCTCCAAGTTCAAGATGTCCATGATGGGAGAGTTGAAGTTCTTTCTCGGGTTCGAAGTCAAGCAATGAAGAGAAGGAACCTTCATCAATCAAGCCAAATACACTCAAGACATGCTCAAGAGATTCAAACTAAGTGATGTCAAGCCGGCTTCCACTCCAATGCCCGTCAAATGCCAACTTGACATAGATCCCAATGGTAAAGCGGTGGATCAAAAGGTATATCTGTAAGTGCATCTAGTGCCACCCCTAGTTGGTGTTGGAGTATTGACGACAAACCTAGTTGAGGGACTAATGTGTTTGTGAGAATTGCTGGAAAACACAGGTAGAAGTCCGTCATTGATTCGGTTTACTACCAGAGATGACCCCTAAAAATGAATGAAGACATTGAAGTCAAAGGTGGTATATGAAGATATTCACATTGAAGACTATGACAACAGAAGACACGTTATGAAGCCTATGGAACTCAAAGACTTAGATCTTTCGTAGTTCTTTTTATTTGTGTTGAGTCATAGGAACCATCGTACTGTTAAGTGGGGTCCAGGAGAACAAGTCAGAATGACTTAAGTGATGCCTAAATCAAAAACCTATGTCTTCGAGTGAAGACAATGGGAGCAAATCATGTCCAGAGCCGGACAAGTCAGCTTTGCTTGTAGCCCAAGTAAAGTTGCCATGAGAGTTCGAAATCTGACCGTTGAGACACGTGTCAGTTCCTTAGTGACCCAGGGTCATTTCGGACAAATCAGGTCGGGTTGCCAAGTGGCTATAAATAGCCCACCCCCACAACCATAAACGGTCAGCTGCTCAGATTTCAGTGTACGGCTTTTGTCATTTGAGAGCAACCCACCTCGAAGCCTTTGAGAGAAAATTCCTAGTGAGGAGAAAATCCCTAACCACCCAGAGCCAGAAAGATTGGGCATCACTTAAGTCTTCTTGTCTGTGTGATCTGAAGACTTATTACACTTGAGGACTGTGCATCCTCCAGACGGTTAGGCGTCGCGTTCAGAGCATCCAAGAGACATTGTGGATTGCCAGTGAACGAAGTCTGTGAAGGTTTGGGAGTCTACCTTGAAGACTTACCAGAGTGATTGGGCGAGGACTAAGTGACCTTAGCTCAAGGAGAATACGGTGAGGACTTGGTGTCCTGAGCTGCGTGTTCAGGACTGGGTGTCCGGGACTGTGTGTCCTAAGGTTTAAATACCTAGCCGCTCCAACCAGACGTACAGTTGTCACAGCAACTGGAACTGGTCCAACATATCATTGTCTTCAACGAGTCACTGGTTTCATCTTCACTTCCTTCTTCTTGCTGTTACTCATTGTGAAGTCATTGCGTGCTTGCTTTATCGTTTGTCTTCACAACGTGAATGCATGATCTGTTTGGCTTCATAACTTCTTCCTACTTGATCCTTATTACACTGAAGCTGTTTGTCACTGTGCTTTCACTCTATTGAATACATGACCATGGCTGGCCTAGTGTAATCTAACTTCCGCTGCATAGTAATAGGTATAATCTTCACTGTTTGTCTTCATAACTCCCAAGTTTTGAAGACTTTCATAAAAATCGCCTATTCACCCCCCCTCTAGTCGATATAACGCACTTTCAATTGGTATCAGAGCAAGGTGCTCCCTTGTTCTGTGTGATTCGGTTTAACCACCTGGAGTTTTAGCTATGTCGATTGCATGGATAATCAAAGTCTCCGCTGCGTGCCCCGTCTTCGATGGAACTGAATATCCCTACTGGAAGAATAAGATGCGCATGCATCTTGAAGCCATTGACGTCGACCTATGGTATGTCGTCGAGAACGGCGTTCCCAAGGCTGGAGAAGGTGTCACTGCTGCTGATGTCAAGAAATTCGTTCAACTAGACTCTACTGCCAAGAACATCATCTGTGGTCATCTGACCAAAGGACAGTATGGCCGTGTGAGTGACTTGAAGACATCCAAACTGGTCTGGGACTGGCTCTCCAAGGTCAATGAAGGCATCTCAACCCAGAGAGATCAACGAATCAGTGTCCTTCGCAATCTCTTCAACCGCTTCAAGCGAAATGACAATGAGAATGTCCAGCACACATTTGATAGACTCACTGACATCACAAATGAGCTTCAAGCCCTCGGCGCCACTGAAATCACCAAACATGAAATCGTCAAAACGCTGCTGAGATCACTTGATAGTTCGTTTGACATCCTGGCCTGATGATTCAAGAATGTCCTGATTTCAAGACACTCGATCCGTCTGACATACTTGAGAGGCTCAACACACACGAGTTTCAGCTTTCTGAGAAAAGAGATATCTACGGTCCAAACTATGGGCGAACTCGCGCCTTGAAGGCAAAAGCTGTCTCCTCATCTGAAGAAGAATCTGACTGCAGTTCAGATGATCCTGAAGACATTGGAAGAGAACTTGCAATGCTAGTGAAGAAGTTCCAAAAATTCACCAAGAAGAAAGGCTTCAGAAAATCTTCACGATCAAGCTCAAGGAATGATGAAGCTTCTGCTCATGACTACAAGAAGAAAACATGTCACAAGTGCAAGAAAACTGGACACTTCATCTCTGAGTGTCCACAGTGGGACAATGAGAACAGAAGGAAGAAGAAGAGCAAGGAATATGATTCTGACGACAAGAAGAAGAAGAAATACTCAAAGTCTTCTTCCAAGTCTTCATCAAAGTCTTCATCACACAAGAAGAGCTCATCTGGCAAGGCACGTGCGTTTGTTGGAAAGGAGATGGATTCAGAGGAGGAGTCCGCATCTGAGGAGGCAGAGGTGGAGTCTGAGGAGGAATCTGATTCTAGCATTGCGAGTCTGGCTACAGCATACGTCGCCAAGTCCATCTTCAACACTGAAGACAATGACTGCAACACCGACACCAACGCAAATGACAAGAACGACTCCACTCCTACCTACTGCTTCATGGCACGCGGTGCCAAGGTAAACACACGCACTACTCGCTATGAAACATCTAGTGACGATGACTCTGAATGTGATTCAAAACCTAGCTACAAAACACTTGCTAAAATTGCAACTGAACAACAGAAAGCTATGGAACATATTCAAAAACTGTTAGACAGAAGCGATGATCTGTTGGGTGCTGAAATGACTCGATCTGAATCCTTAATTGAAGACATAAAAAACCTTCACGTTAAGTATTAGGAACTTGAAGATCGTCATGATACTCTCTCAACAACTCATGAAAAGCTTTCCTATGATTATCTTCAAAGGAAGCAAGAACTTGAGAAATTGAGGGTGGCTCATGAAGATCTTCAAAAGGAAAACGAGTCACTTCGCTCCGAACAGATCAGTCCCGCTCAGGAAGGATTTGAACCACCATGTCTTAAATGCATTGAGCGTGATAATGCTAATTCTGTTGCTGAATGTTCCACTTCTACTGCTGTTGCAATATCTTCAACTGTTGACGTGGTAACTAACCCCTCTGCTGAGGATACCACTGCTATTGCTGATGAGAATGCTATGTTGAAGACATTGCTTGAAACAGGGATGTATAAAAGTCTTAAAGGACATCAGACACTATGTGATGTCCTCAAGAAGCAGATCCTGAATCAAAACCCTAGGAAAGAGGGTGTTGGATTTGTGAGGAAAATCAATGCAGATGGCTCTTACTGGAAACCTGAGCAGTACCCCAAAACCACATGGGTTGCTGCAAAGGAACTTTCAGCAGATCCATCCAACTTATCTGGCTTTACTTGTGCTAACCCCATTATCATTGATGAATCCTTTGATGCAAACTATAAACTGTTTAAGAATCAGAATGGTGAAGTGTTTGCCAGGTACATTGGTACTAACTGCAGGAATGGACCGCCTATGAAGAAGATCTGGGTTTCCAAAAAGTGTCTGGAAAATCTTCCTGTGAATGTCTTCATGACACCTCACTTGAAGAAGACAAATCTTAGACCAAAGGCTTCATACGGTCCAATGGCTTCATACAAACAGAGGACTCACCGGAGTCACACTAACACAAATGTTTTGCAAGGAAACCATACTCAGGCACATGAGTATGAGAGCGGTTCATCGAACCGTGTTCATGTGACCAAAAATTATTCTGCTTATTCCTATGAGTATTATTGTCCACCTGCTAGACTGTTTGCTAAGGCTTCAAAGCCAAAATTCTTAGATGCTGCACTTAGACTTATTGCTTCTAAGCCACCCTTGAAGATGTGGGTGGTTAAGAAAGCTTAACTCTCTTTTGCAGGGAAAGGTCTCCAGCAGAAAAACAAAATCTTCTGATGCTATTGCTGGGGACCTTAAAAATCTTGTAGGGCGCAAGATAAAATGCCCGAATGGGATCAATATGTACTTCATTCCTAAATCGCATGCTACTCTCCCTATCTGTCCTAATCTGGATTTAAGTTTTCATAACCCACTGGTTCGTCAAATGTTTATGCTTCACAATTCTCTTCGTGAAGCCTATCCCCCTAACTGTACTGTAGGGTACGACACCAGTGACTTCAAAATCTTCAGAATGGATTATTGACAGTGGGTGTACAAATCACATGACTGGCAGAAGAAGCCTTCTTATGGACTCAACATTACATCCATCCGACAAGAGCCACATCACATTTGCTGACACTGGTAAAAGTAAGGTATTGGGTCTAGGTAGAGTTGCAATCTCAAAGGATCAACACATGGATAAAGTCATGCTTGTTGAATCCCTTGGCTTCAACTTAATGTCTGTCTCAATGCTTTGCGATCTGAATATGATTGTAATGTTTGGAAAATATCGCTGCCTGGTGCTAATGGAATCTGACAAATCTCTAGTGTTTGAAGGGTATCGGAAAGGTGATTTGTATGTGGTAGATTTCTCAGCAGGACCACAACTTGTGGTATGCCTTCTTGCAAAAGCTTCAGAATGCTGGCTTTGGCATCGGAGGCTTGGGCATGCTGGCATGAGGAACCTCCACACCCTTGCGAAGAAGAAGCATGTCATAGGCATCGAGGGCGTCAAGTTCAAGAAAGATCATTTATGCGGTGCCTGTGAAGCAGGGAAGATGACAAGGGCAAAACATCCTTCGAAGACAATCATGCGTACTACACAACCCTTCGAACTGCTCCACATGGATCTTTTCGGTCCCACTCACTACTCAACTTTTACTACTACTGCTTGCCTCTATGGCTTCGTCATTGTTGATGATTACTCTAGATATACTTCGGTACACATAATCCTTTACAAGACTGAAGTGCAGGATGTCTTCAGACGCTTCGCCAATCGAGCTATGAACAATTTTGGCGCCAAGATAAAGCACATTAGAAGTGACAATGGCACTGAATTCAAGAACACTGGCCTTGATACATATCTTGATACCTTGGGCATCACACATGAATTCTCAGCTCCGTACACGCCACAGCAGAATGGTGTCATCGAACGCAAGAACAGAACACTCATTGAAATGGCCAGAACAATGCTAGATGAATACAAGACTCCAAGAAAATTCTGGACTGAAGCCATTGATACTGCATGCCATACAATCAATCATGTTTATCTTCACAAGCTTCTGAACAAGACATCTTATGAACTCCTAACTGGCAAGAAGCCAAATGTCAGTTACTTCAGAGTATTTGGTGCAAAGTGCTGGATCAAGGACCCACATCACACCTCAAAGTTTGCACCAAAAGCACACGAGGGCTTTATGCTTGGATATGGAAAGGATTCACACTCCTACAGAGTCTTCAATCTCTTCCATTACAAAGTGGTCGAAACAGTGGATGTGCGGTTTGATGAAACAAATGGTTCACAAAGAGAGCAACTGCCAAATGTGCTAGATGAAGTCCCAGCTAGTGAATCAATCAAGCTTATGGGAACTGGAGAGATTATGCCTTCTGAAGCTCATCCTGAAGAAGAACTCATCATCTCAGCACCTGATCAACATGAAGACAATGCTCAACATGAAGACATTCCTCCAAACAACAACGCAGATCAGCAAGAGCAAAGCCCTATACATCCTCGTGTTGCAAATGAAGTGCAGATTGACAGAATACTTGACAGCATCAATGCACCTGGTCCACTCACTTGTTCAAGGGCAACTCAGCTAGCAAACTTCTGTGGGCATTTCGCATTCGTCTCAATATCAGAACCCAAGAAAGTTGAAGAAGCCTTCATGGAACCTGAATGGATTCAAGCTATGCAAGAAGAGCTTCAACAGTTTGAGCTGAATAATGTATGGGAACTGGTTAAGCGTCCTGATCCACGGAAGCACAACATAATAGGCACCAAATGGATATACCGCAACAAGCAAGATGAGCATGGTCAAGTTGTCAGAAACAAAGCTCGTCTCGTTGCTCAAGGATATACTCAAGTGGAGGGCATTGACTTCGATGAAACATTTGCTCCTGTGGCTAGGCTTGAAGCCATACGCATACTGCTGGCCTATGCAAATCATCATAACATACTTCTATATCAAATGGATGTGAAAAGTGCCTTTCTCAATGGCAAGATTGAAGAAGAAGTGTATGTTGCACAACCACCTGGCTTTGAAAATCCAAAACATCCTGATATGGTATACAAGCTCAACAAGGCACTGTATGGCCTCAAACAAGCCCCTAGGGCCTGGTATGATACACTCAAGTACTTTCTGAAGAGCAAAGTCTTCATACCTGGTTCCCTGGATCCCACTCTTTTCACAAAGACATACGATGGTGAACTGTTTGTGTGACAAATATATGTGGATGACATTATCTTCGGCTGCACCAATCAGAAGTACAGTGAAGAGTTTGGATATATGATGCAAGAGCAATATCAGATGTCCATGATGGGGGAGCTGAAGTTCTTTCTTGGTCTTCAAATCCGACAACAGCGCAATGGCATCTTCATATCTCAAGAGAAGTATCTCAAAGATTGCCTGAAGAAGTTCGGTATGCAAGACTGCAAAGGCTTCACAACACCAATGCCAGCCAAACATCATCTAGGTCCTGACGACAATGGTAAAGAGTTTGATCAAAAGGTATACCGCTCCATGATTGGGTCTTTGCTTTATTTATGTTCATCTAGGCCAGATATCATGCTTAGTGTTTGCATGTGTGCTCGATTTCAAGCGGCACCAAAGGAGTCGCATCACTTAGCTGTGAAGCGAATTGTTCGATATTTGGCTCACACCCCAACTCTAGGATTATGGTATCCAAAGGGCTCAGAGTTTGATTTGGTTGGATTTTCGGATGCTGATTATGCTGGTGACAAAGTTGATCGCAAGTCTACATCAGGCACATGTCACTTTCTGGGATGATCACTTGTATGTTGGTCTTCAAAGAAGCAGAACTGTGTATCTCTCTCCACTGCTGAATCTGAATACATTGCTGCTGGATCTTGCTGCGCTCAGCTTCTGTGGATGAAGCAAACACTCAAGGATTATGGCATTCATCTGAAGCAAGTGCCACTTTACTGCGACAACGAAAGCGCCCTCAAGATTGCCAACAACCCAGTTCAGCACTCTAAGACAAAGCACATTGAAATTCGCCATCACTTTCTCAGAGATCATGTTGTGAAGGAAGAAATTGATACCATACACGTCAACACTGAAGAGCAATTGGCAGATATCTTCACCAAGCCCTTGGATGAGAAGAGGTTTTGCAAGTTACGGTGTGAGCTAAATATCTTGGAATCCTCAAATGTCCTGTGATCAGGCACACATCCTAACACTTATGCATATTGATGACTTAGATGTGCAACGCACAAAGTAAAGTATATCTTCAATCAATGAAGACATACATTCTAAGTGTGAATACATTAATGTGGAATTTGACTTCGGAGCGCCACAATAATTGTGCACCGTGTCTGGGTCTAATACTTCCTATACGGTGGGTAACGCCACCACCAAACGTTCCATTTTGAAGTGTTTAACTCATGGCGTTACCTTGCAATATCTTCACATTGGTTTGGCTTCGAACTTAACATGTCTTCATGATTATCTTCACTACGATGATTATATATATATATATGCTCTAAGTGTTCTGTCCTCTACAGCATTCACTTATAGCTATGTCTTCTTGGGTGAATCTTTTGAACTAAGTGAATGTGATCGGACCCTAACCTCTCTATGCTTTCTATCTCAAACTCTATCTCTCCAAGTCATATGCATTCTGTTGAAACTGTCGAATGTCTTCACTGTGTCCTTGTCAGCTGAAGACATAGAGACAACCATAAAAGTCCGTTTTTAATGCTCATTCCTCCACATAAGATCCGGAGAAGCAGGAACGACCGCCCGACAATTTAGGCGTGCGTGGGACGTGGAACAAACCCCAAACTTCCGCTAACTGGCCATGTGTGCCTGAAATGCGAACCGCCAGGGGCACCTGCGTAATAGCACAGTGCCGCCTCTGAGTCTATAAATTCACACTTACCGCAGTCATTATCTCCTTCTTCCATCCTCGCACGAACCCTAGCGCCACCGCTAGCACTCGACGACGCCGGAGACGAAGCGCTTCGCTGCCGCAACCTCTCCAACGCCATCCTCACGCCGACCGCGGACATCGTCCTCTCCGCCGTCGCCGTAGGTGTTTTCCGTCGCCAAGTTAGGGCACGGAGGACTGAACTGCTCGGCATCAACTTCCTTCCGTCTAGCAGTTCCAGTGTGGTAAATAAAACTTCTTTTTACAGCCTCTTTTGATCTCTTGGTTCTGTCACTTTCAACCATAAGAAGTTTCTCTTCACACCAGTTAGATCTCTCGCTGCATCTCATAACATGCCTAGTATATTCACTTGTGCTTCATAAAGTAGTTAGATTCCTCACTTGTACTGATCTATGGGTTCGTACAAATCTGGAACCAACTTCTTATCTATAAGTGAATGTCTTCGCACAATGAGGTCAATGTCTTCTAAACTGATTAATCTTCAAAACCTTCTGAGAATGCATATGACCTCTTCCCCTTCCCTCGCACCTTAATGCTGTCACAGGTACATGTCCGTGGGAGAATCCTTCGGTTCTCATAGTCTGCATTCATTTGCAGAATTCCTACAGCATCACATAAACTCTCCTGAAGAAAGTTCCTGTTTGTCCAGAAAAAGAAAGCCTTTGAAGCCTTTGAAAGTTTTGAAGCCTTTCAAGTTAAAGTTTATGGCTTCAGTTGCAGCAGCAAGAAAGGGGGGCAGACAGAGACGTGAGGGAACTTCCAAGGATCTGCCTGAAGACTTGGCAGAAATGTACAAAACAGATCCAGAAGAGAGCTATGGGCAGCGCAAAACCCGAATCCAATGGATTCGACGCTATTGGGCAGAACAGTGGTTCAAATACCGCTTCGTCACCCAGGAGTATGCTGAAAAGAATGCAATCAAGAGTCCATGGGGGGATATCTTATACAAGAACCTTGTACCCAGAACCAGAGATGAAGCCATTGCTCAAGGCTTCTACCCATGCATGGTCCGAGGACCACAGCCTGATGATGCACATCCGTCGTCACTTCTCTGGTGTCGTGACGACAATCTCTTCAAACGCAACTTTCAGTTTGCTCAACAGTCTGCGAAGCTAAACAAGAAGAAATTTGGGCTTGACTTCAACCCTGGTCCCTCCTCACCAAGGGCAGATGGCACACGCGACGCAGAACCCAATATCATCGGTCCATTTGCCAATCTTGAGGGCCTGATCACCCACATCTTAGTCCAAGGGACTGCTGTGAATGACCCTCCAGCTGATTCTGAGTCTGATGAAGCTCCTGCTGTGCCGAAGCCAAAGCAGACAAAGAAACCAAAAGCTTCGAAGCCGGCCCCTGCCTCAAAAATCTCAAGGGCGAAGCCATTGAAAACTGCACCTCCTGAAGTCAGTGTGCAGTCTGAAGATGTATCCCCCATCTCCAAGCCCCTGAAGGATAAGGAGCCCCAGCAACACACAGGCAAAGAGCTCACTGCTGCTGCCATTCTGCATAGTGAAGCCATTGATCTATCAAGCGATGAAGATCTGGGCGATGACGCACTAGAACAGCTCATCAAAAGCAAGGAGGAAGCGGAAATCTTCAACAATCTGCCTCTCTTTGATGTCGCCATCATCCACAACTTCATCGATGAATGGTTTGACACACCAGATATAAGCTTCAATGATCTGCAGCTGCCTGTTGGACTCAGCGTCGCCTTCCAAGGCGCAATTGCTTCAGAACTGGCCATTGCTCAGCGCATTGTTGAGCTGAAGCAGAAAATTGATCACGAAAAAGCTCAGTTCAAGAAGCACGTGGCCAGTCTCAGCGTGCAGGAAGTGAGAAGCTTCAAAATCATGCTGCATGATCTCAAAGAAAACTTTCTGAAGAAGCGTGCTGAAGCTCAAGGCTCGCGTGAAAGGATGAAGTCATTGGCTGAAAAATGTGTTCAAGCCTACAACGAGGCTGAAAAGCGCAAGGCACTTGGGCGTCCAGGCATCGACCCCAAGATGGCCGCAAAGAAGAAGAAACAGCCCGCTGTGAGTGAACCAGAGGCATCAAGACAAGCAGCCACTCCCATTGTCTTCCCAACCGCCACGACTGGCTCGAAGCCAAAGAGCCGGTCAACAGCTTTAGAGCTAAAGAAGACAAGAGCTGCAGAAGCTGAAGCCAGAAAAAGGAAGAGCTCTGAAGCCTCTCCTTCTGACCCCAGTAAAAAGAAGCGCAAGACTAAGAAATCTAGGGCTGCTCCCACAGAGCCCTTGATGGTTGAACCCCTTTCTGTCATTCACCCCAATGCAGAAAGAAGACTAACAGTTCACGAGCCTGCTCCCACAGAGGCACCTGACGCTGAAGATATTCCAGCAGCCGACCCACTAGCTGCTGAAGACATTGGTCATCAGGACAATGTGCAAGGTGATGCAGCCCTTCCTCAGCTTGAAACAAGCGAACCCATCAGCATTGGTCGTCCTCTGACGCCAATGGAACAAGATGAGTCATGGGCGGATCGCCCTCATGAGGAAGAAGACATTCAGGCCCAGCCCACTCCGACACCACAAGCGTCGTCTGCGTTCCGTAGGCTTCACAAAGGTCCACGGCCTCAAGTTCAATCTGCAGAAATTCCGGCTGCATCAGCCGAAGACAATGAAGAAGCACCTCCAGAACTCACTCCCTCGCTCCATCAAGATGCAGTTCCACAAGAGAACGTGCCTGAAGATGTCCCTCAAACTACTAACACTGAAGCCAATGTGGAGCCCGCCCCACCAAATGCTTCAGCGGACAGCGAAGCCACTGAGCCAGACACTTCAGTCCTGAGTCTGCTGCAGGTCCACAATTTGACTATCACATAGAGCACAGGCCTCATGTCCAGAAGCCAGTCCCAAGGCTTCCAAGGTTCCCAGGTCCTGCATCAGCACCTGGCTCCTTTGATGTAAACAGCTTCAAGGCAGACAACACATTTTTCGATAGCTCCAAGAACCCCTATTCAAGGGAAAGGATTGTATCAGACAGGTTCTGGAGCTATTCACAGCGCAACTATTATTCTTGCATCTTATACAACCAAGGTCGCATCTTCCCACACAAGCGCCTTGAGGTTGAAGCTATTGCTGGTCTGCCATGTCTTGAGTAAGCTTTGGACTGCTTCAGGCAAGTGGGTCTGCTGCCGTTCGTGACTGATGAAGAGCACTAGAACGAAGAGCTTCTGCTTCAGTTTTATGCCACTCTCCACATCAAAGGCTACAACAGAGATCCTAAGACTTGGATCCTGGAGTGGATGACCGGAAATGTCCATCATGAAGCCAATGCATTCAATATCATTGAGCTCACTGGCCTGCCCACTCTAGGCGAATTCTTCGAGGAAGGATGTCAACTTCATTCTGAAGCTATTGAGAGCATATTTCAGAGACCTGAACCCAATATGAGTCAAATGCTCTCAATGATGAAGCCATTGCCTCAAGATGCACCCTATCCAACTGAGTTCTTCGTTGAAGACCTAGAGTACCTGTCCAGGACCATATATCATATTATCCGGTGGACTCTCTAGCCCATTAAGGGACACTCTCCACATGCCAAGATTGAGGGTGCAATGAAGACTCTCATATTCTATATCATGCATGGCAAATGCTTCAATGCATAGGATCTTTTCATACGACAACTTGCTGCGTCAGGCTCGGACTTATTTGGTCTAAAAATCTATGCCCCTTGGGTGATGAGGCTGATCAAACTGCACTCTACAATTTCGTATCAGCCCTCAGCCCGAAACCATCGCATCTTCCTGCCAGATGTGGATATCTCTGCTAAAGCAATATACCCTGAGCCTGCCAAGCAACCAATAAGTCTTCAGAATGCCGAACACCAGAGCTTCACGCAGAATGTTGAAGGTGTTGAAGCCATGTCCAGGGTCTATCCTATGGCTGGCACTACACGTGCACCAGCATCAACTGAAGCCACAGATAGCACAAACGCTCCAAGACCCAAAAAGCGTGCTCGTGTCCTCACTGACCGAGAGCTTCTTGTGGCCCTTCACCAAAAGCAAGATAGGCATCACGACTGGCTGAAACGTCAGATGAAGAGCCTCTTGGTGGATGTCAATCGTCTTCGAAACCTGGCCACCAAGAATGCCTTCGTTACGCATGAGACTTGCCGTCGTACGTGGAAAGGGCTCTCAATGATTTGCACTGAAGCTGAACTTAAAGAGGATGGCTTCACAAAGCGCTTCAAATTTGACACCACACCTCCTAGGAGGGCTGTGATGCGCAACACACCGTCACTTGAAGACTCTGAGTATTCCTCATCTGCTGCCACCGTCACTGCGAGGATCATTGATGAAGATGATGATGCTACTTCACCACCACCCGCTTCAGCACCTCAAAGCTCAGCACCGCCAAACAACTCCACCGACCCTGCTACACCTGGGAACGCATAGAAAATTCTATGCCTTCAAACCTTTTTGGTCATTTCTGACAAAAGGGGGAGAAGCATATGATGTTTATAGTCTTCAAGCGGGTCAATATGGGCGGGTGCCTTGTTTTGTTATACTTGCTTCGTGTTTGCAACTCTTGTTTTGCTTCATTTGGTTCTTTTGAGTTGTAAACACTAAAACTCGATGGTCATCTGCTACTTGTTTTGCCACTCCTTTTGCGAAGATAAATTCCGCATGTGCGACGATAAATTCCGCACTCATCTCATTCTGCAGACGTCCATTTTCCATTATGCATGTTATTATCTTCATATACTTTCACATGCATAGTAGCTTGTCATCATAAGCTGAAGCTGATCTCCACAAGTACAACCTGCCATGTGCATTTGCATTCCAAAAGCAAATTAACTTATATGCACATCTTCAGGGGGAGCACTTGCAACTTATGATGACAATTCCTTTACAAACTTCACACTTTATATTACCCGTTGAAAACTTCAACTAGTTTGTCATCAATCTACAAAAAGGGGGAGATTGTAAGTGCATCTAGTGCCACCCCTAGTTGGTGTTGGAGTATTGATGACAAACCTAGTTGAGGGACTAATGTGTTTGTGAGAATTGCAGGAAAACACAGGTAGAAGTCCGTCATTGATTTGGTTTACTACCAGAGATGACCCCTAAAAATGAATGAAGACATTGAAGTCAAAGGTGGTATATGAAGATATTCACATTGAAGACTATGAAAACAGAAGACACGTTATGAAGCCTATGGAACTCGAAGACTTAGATCTTTCGTAGTTCTTTTTATTTGTGTTGAGTCATAGGAACCACCATACTGTTAAGTGGGGTCCAGGAGAACAAGTCAGAATGAGTTAAGTGATGCCTAAATCAAAAACCTATGTCTTTGAGTGAAGACAATGAGAGCAAATCTTGTCCAGAGCCGGACAAGTCAGCTTTGCTTGTAGCCCAAGTAAAGTTGCCATGAGAGTTCGAAATCTGACCGTTGAGACACGTGTCAGTTCCTTAGTGACCCAGGGTCATTTCGGACAAATCAGGTCGGGTTGCCAAGTGGCTATAAATAGCCCACCCCCACAACCATAAACGGTCGGCTGCTCAGATTTCAGTGCACGGCTTTTGTCGTTTGAGAGCAACCCACCTCGAAGCCTTTGAGAGAAAATTCCTAGTGAGGAGAAAAGCCCTAACCACCCAGAGCCAGAGTAAATTGGGCATCACTTAAGTCTTCTTGTCTGTGTGATCTGAAGACTTATTACACTTGAGGACTGTGAATCCTCCAGACGGTTAGGCGTCGCGTTCAGAGCATCCAAGAGACATTGTGGATTGCCAGTGAACGAAGTCTGTGAAGGTTTGGGAGTCTACCTTGAAGACTTACCAGAGTGATTGGGCGAGGACTAAGTGACCTTAGCTCAAGGAGATTACGGTGAGGACTTGGTGTCCTGAACTGTGTGTTCAGGACTGGTGTCCGGGACTGTGTGTCCTAAGGTTTAAATACCTAGCCGCTCCAACCAGACGTACAGTTGTCACAGCAACTGGAACTGGTCCAACATATCATTGTCTTCAACGAGTCACTGGTTTCATCTTCACTTCCTTCTCTTGTTGTTACTCATTGTGAAGTCATTGCGTGCTTGCTTTATCATTTGTCTTCACAACGTGAATGCATGATCTGTTTGGCTTCATAACTTCTTCCTACTTGATCCTTATTACACTGAAGCTGTTTGTCACTGTGCTTTCACTCTATTGAATACATGACCATGGCTGGCCTAGTGTAATCTAACTTCCGCTGCATAGTAATAGGCATAATCTTCACTGTTTGTCTTCATAACTCCCAAGTTTTGAAGACTTTCATAAAAATCGCCTATTCACCCCCCCTCTAGTCGATATAACGCACTTTCAATATCGCTCCATGATTGGCTCCTTGCTTTACCTTTGTGCATCTAGACCGGATATCATGTTGAGTGTGGGAATTTGTGCACGGTTTCAAGCCACACCTAAGAAAAGCCACTATGTGGCGGTCAAGCGAATCTTTCGATATTTGGCTCATACCCCAAACTTTGGCTTATGGTATCCAAGAGGATCTAACTTCAACCTTGTGGGCTATTCAGACTCCGATTGGGTGGGAGACAAAGTGGATAGGAAGTCAACTTCCGGAGGGTGCCAATTTCTTGGTTGCTCTTTGGTGAGTTGGTCTTCGAAGAAGCAAAGTTGTGTGTCTCTCTCGTCCAAGGAAGCGGAGTATGTGGCTGTCGGTAGTTGTTGTGCTCAACTTCTTTGGATGAGGCAAACTTTAAAGGATTACAGTGTCATTTGTGACAAAGTGCCTCTTTGGTGTGATAATGAAAGTGCCATCAAGATTTCTCTCAACCCGGTGCAACACTTCAAGACGAAGCATATTGAGATTCAGTATCACTTCATCCGGGATCACATTAGGCAAGCGAGCTCAACTATGTCAACACTCTTGATAACCTTGCAGATATCTTCACGAAGCCCTTGGATGAAGCAAGATTTCGCGAGTTAAGGCATGAGCTAAATATCATTGATTCGAGCAATGTTGCTTGAACCCTTGCACACCTCACCATACTCAACTGGTTATCTTGTTTAGGTGTAGGCATGGACATAGGGGGAGTGTTGTTCTCTCAATGAACTCTCCCTTCCCCCATTATGCATAAATTGATCAACTCTTTCACACTAGCCATTGATTGATGGTACTTGTGCTTCAGAGACGAGTTTTGGTCATGGGCCCAAGGATAATTCTTCGCGGTGCCATACCAATTGACTCAAACATAGGTGGCTCCGGCCACCTCCCTCTCTTTGGAGAGGTTGTGTTGCTTGTCTAGTCCTTGTTTATCTCTTGTCTCTCTTTCTTCGTGTCGAGATTGTGTGTGTTGTCTTTTGTGTTAGCTCTTGGTGTGTTCGTTCGCGTGAAGGTTCGTTGCAAAGCCTCTTCCTTCTCTGTTTTTGAAACGTGCATTTTCTTGGGTTCACAGTACTACCGTGGTTGGCCATGGTACTTCCACAGGAGTTGCGCACGGTACTACCGCACCCAGCACGACAGTAATTGTTTTACTGCCGCCGGGGGAGCGGTGCTACCGCCCTCGGTGCGGTACTTCCGCCCAGGCGGTACTACCACGATGACACGTGGTACTACCGCGCAATCGAGAGCGCGTGGGGGTTAAGAGCGGGCAGGGGGAGTTCCAACTCCCCCATACCCATTCACTCTTTCTCCCCACGCCGTTTCTCTCTCTCTCTCTCTCTCTCTCTCTCTTGCCCAAGAACGGCGCCGGAGACCCTCGCCGGATCTCCATCTCCGGCCGTTCTCCTCAGATTCCGTCCGGTGGGATCGTTCCCCACCACTTCATCTTGCCATGTAACAAGGTTTCTCCCCAAATCCCTCTCTCTTTGGTTCGTTCTTTCGTTTCTAGTTTTTTGGGGAGATGCATGTTGTTCTTGAGATTTTTGGCTAAATCTATGCAAGAGTAGGATGTATGCGAGTAGTAATGCGTAGATATGGTACTTGGTATGTTGTCCCGTGGTAGATTTGATCAATCGTAGTACCGCTTCATTGTCACGGCTGTGCTCAGATCCTGTTGAGGTTCGGATCTGACACCGTGCGGTACTACCGCTCGTACGGTACTACCACTCCTCAGGAGCGGTACTACCGCGCGAGGTGCGGCACTAAAATTTTACTGCCGCTCCGAGACACGGTACTACCGTGCCATCCTGGCATGGTACTACCGTGGCTGGGAGCAGCACTACAATTTTAGTACCACGCACCCATGCAGTACTACCGTTATTGTCAAATCTCCCATGTGGCATTTACCAAGTGCGAGTTCTACTTGTTTCACCATTTTTGCTGTGGTCTTTGCATTGACCCTTCTCGTTTTTCTTGCGTGGTTTGTGTTTTTGTGTCATAGGTGGTGGCTCGATGCCCATGCACTCCGTTCCAATCCCGCCGTGACACGGGCTCCAAGCGTTTGCGCAACCAAGATGAAGCTCCAGAGGGCTCCAATGCCCCCAACGCAGGACTGAGACCACCGCCACCAAGCTCAAGGAGCCCACCAAGGGCATGGTTGAGATACCACTTGCTGAGTTTGCCACTCGAAGGAAGATCAACCCCTATGTGAATCCTCGTGCCAACTTCAGAGGGAATGATCTGTTCTGGACGAAGCAACAATATCTCATTTATGTGGATGTGATCAAGGCCAAGCAGAACACCTATGTGGATGTGCACTGGATTGACATGCATCACATGAGGGATGATAGGCACCATGCTTACTTTGGTGAGGCTCTGGACCTCGTGGAGCAATTTGGCATTGAGCACGTGATCTCATTCCAGATGGATTATGACCCTGAGATTGCGGCCTAGTTCTTTGCCTCGGTCCACTTCCATACTGATGAGGAGCGGAAGATGACCTGGATGACCAACGGACAGCGGATGACTGCTACATGGAAGGATTTCATGGATTTGCTTCAGGTTCCTGATGAGGGGCTCAACACACCCGTTGGTGTACGCCCTCATGCCAATTCCGAGTCAGCCAACAAGAACAAGCTTCTTCCCTACTATGTTGAGAAGTTGCTTCCCAGTGGCAAGAAGACGTGGGTGCTGAACCCCTTCCTTGACATCATGTATCGCGTCTTCTGCAACTCTCTTTTTCCCCGCATTGGTGACAAGGACAAAGTGCATGCCTATCTTGTGGATATGATGCTCATCTGTGAGGAGGTGCGTCTCTCTCAGACTCAACCACTTGATGCCTCACATATCATGTGGTGCGAGCTTCGGTTTGCCGTGTTCACCCGTAAGATACCCATCTATGAACCTTACCTATTTCTGTTGATCTCGAGGACTTGGGAGAAGCTCTATCCCACTGATGAGTTTCTTGCCCCTGACTGGATTCGTCATGAGCCCATCAAGCTCCGTGTCAAGCTTGAAGGAAATATGCCATAGAGGCAATAATAAAGTTATTATTTATGTCCTTATATCATGATAAATGTTTATTATTCATGCTAGAATTGTATTAACCGGAAACTTAGTACATGTGTGAATACATAGACAAACAGAGTGTCACTAGTATGCCTCTACTTGACTAGCTCACTGAATCAAAGATGGTTAAGTTTCCTAACCATAGACATGAGTTGTCATTTGATTAACGGGATCACATCATTAGAGAATGATGTGATTGAATTGACCCATTCCATTAGCTTAGCATTTGATCTTTTAGTATATTGCTATTGCTTTCTTCATGACTTATACATGTTCCTATGACTATGAGATTATGCAACTCCTGAATACCGGAGGAACACTTTGTGTGCTACCAAATGTCACAACGTAACTGGGTGATTATAAAGGTGCTCTACAGGTGTCTCCGATGGTAGTTGTTGAGTTGGCATAGATCGAGATTAGGATTTGTCACACCAATTGTCGGAGAGGTATTTCTGGGCCCTCTCGGTAGTGCACATGACTATAAGCCTTGCAAGCAATGTGACTAATGAGTTAGTTGTGGGATGATGCATTACAGAACGAGTAAAGAGACTTGTTGGTAACGAGATTGAACTAGGTATTGAGATACCGACGATCGAATCTCGGGCAAGTAACATACTGATGACAAAGGGAACAACGTATGTTATTATGCGGTTTGACCGATAAAGATCTTCGTAGAATATGTAGGAACCAATATGAGCATCCAGGTTCCGTTATTGGTTATTGACCGAAGATGATTCTCGGTCATGTCTACATAGTTCTCGAACCTGTAGGGTCCACACGCTTAACGTTCTGTGACGATTTGTACTATGAGTTATGTGATTTGATGACCGAAGTTTGTTCAGAGTCCCGGATGAGATCGGGAACATGACGAGGAGTCTCGAAATGGTCGAGACGTAAAGATCGATATATTGCAAGGCTATACTCGGACATCAGAAAGGTTCCGAGTGATTCGGGTATTTTTCGGAGTACCGGAGAGTTACGGGAATTCGCCGGGAGAAGTATTGGGCCTTATTGGGCCATAAGGGAATGGAGGAGGCAGGACAAAGGGAAGGAGGCGCCCCCCATGGGTCTGAATTGGACTAGGGGAAAGGGGGCGACGCCCCCCTTGCCCTTTCCTACTCCCTCTCTCTTTCCTTCTTTCTTCTCTCCTACTCCGGAAAGGAAAAGGGGAATCCTATGTTGGGGAACGTAGTAATTTCAAAAAAATTCCTACGCACACGCATGATCATGGTGATGCATAGCAACGAGAGGGGAGAGTGTTGTCTACATACCCTCATAGACCGTTCGCGGAAGTGTTATATCAACGCAGTTGATGTAGTCGTACGTCTTCACGATCCGACCGATCCAAGTACCGAAAGCACGACACCTCCGAGTTCTGCACACGTTCGGCTCGGTGACGTCCTCGCCTTCTCGATCCAGCAAGAGGGGAGAAGTAGTAGGTGAGTTCCGGCAGCACGACGGCGTGTTGACGGTGTTGGTGAAGAACAATCTCCGCAGGGCTTCGCCTAAGCACTACGAAAACTATGACAGAGGATAAACTAGAGGGGACGGGGTTGCCAGCACACGGCTTGGTGTTTCTTGATCTTTCTTGGGTGCTAGCCCTACCCCTCTATTTATATGTTGAGCCTTGGGGTCGAAACTTGGAGTAAAAGCCTCCACAAAGTCGGTTTCACCCGAAAGGCAAGAGTCCTTCTCGAAATCCAGGGCTAGACGCCAGGGTTCCTGGCATCTGGACCCAGACGCCAGGGACCCTGGTGTCTGGCCCCTAGACTCCGCAAAACTTCCTTTTGCGCTTTCCAAAAACCTTGTGGACTTTCCCCTTTGGCCCAAATAAAGTGTTCTCGTACCCAAACATTTCGGGAAACATCCAGAACCCCTTCCGGTGAATTCCGGAACCCTTTCGGAGTCCAAACACTATTATCCCATATATCAATCTTTATCTTCGGACCATTCCGGAGTTCCTCGTCATGTCCGTGATCTTATCCAGAACTCCGAACAACATTCGGTCACCAACATACATAACTCATAGTACTATATCGTCAACGAACGTTAAGCGTGCGGACCCTACGGGTTCGAGAACTATGTAGACATGACCGAGACACCTCTCTGGTCAATAACCAATAGCAGGACCTGGATACCCATATTGGCTCCTACATATCCTACGAAGATCTTTATCGGTCAGACCGCATAACGACATACGTTGTTCCCTTTGTCATCGGTATGTTACTTGCCGAGATTAGATCGTCGGTATCTCAATACCTAGTTCAATCTCGTTACCAGAAAGTCTCTTTACTCGTTCTGTAATACATCATCCCGCAACTAATTCATTAGTTGCAATGCTTGCAAGACTTATAGTGATGTGCATTACCGAGTGGGCCCAGAGATACCTCTCCGACAATCGGAGTGACAAATCCTAATCTCAAAATACCCAACCCAACAAGTACCTTCGGAGACACCTATAGAGCACCTTTATAATCACCCAGTTACGTTGTGACATTTGGTGGCACACAAAGTGTTCCTCCGGTAAACGGGAGTTGCATAATCTCATAGTCATAGGAACATGTATAAGTCATGAAGAAAGCAATAGCAACAAACTAAACGATCAAGTGCTAAGCTAACGGAATAGGTCAAGTCAATCACATCATTCTCCTAATGATGTGATCCCGTTAATCAAATGACAACTCATGTCTATGGTTAGGAAACTTAACCATCTTTGATCAACAAGCTAGTTAAGTAGAGGCATACTAGTGACACTCTGTTTGTCTATGTATTCACCCAAGTATTATGTTTTCGGTTAATACAATTCTAGCATGAATAATAAACATTTATCATGATATAAGGAAATAAATAATAACTTTATTATTGCCTCTAGGGCATATTTCCTTCAGTCTCCCACTTGCACTAGAGTCAATAATCTAGATTACACAGTAATGATTCTAACACCCATGGAGCCTTGGTGCTGATCATGTTTTGCTCGTGGAAGAGGCTTAGTCAACGGGTCTGCAACATTAAGATCCGTATGTATCTTGCAAATTTCTATGTCTCCCACCTAGACTAGATCCCGGATGGAATTGAAGCATCTCTTGATGTGCTTGGTTCTCTTTTGAAATCTGGATTCCTTCGCTAAGGCAAATGCACCAGTATTGTCACAAAAGATTTTCATTGGACCCGATGCACTAGGTATGACACCTAGATCGGATATGAACTCCTTCATCTAGACTCCTTCATTTGCTGATTCCGAAGCAGCTATGTATTCCGCTTCAGACGTAGATCCCGCCATGACGCTTTGTTTAGAACTGCACCAACTAACAGCTCCACCGTTCAATATAAACACGTATCCGGTTTGCGATTTAGAATCGTCCGGATTAGTGCCAAAGCTTGCATCAACGTAACCATTTATGATGAGTTCTTTGTCACCTCCATAAACGAGAAACACATCCTTAGTCCTTTTCAGGTATTTTAGGATGTTCTTGACCGCTGTCCAGTGATCCACTCCTGGATTACTTTGGTACCTCCCTGCTAAACTTATAGCAAGGCACACATTAGGTCTGGTACACAGGGTTGCATACATGATAGAGCCTATGGCTGAAGCATAGGAAACATCTTTCATCTTCTCTCTATCTTCTGCAGTGGTCGGGCATTGAGTCTTACTCAACTTCACACCTTGTAACACAGGCAAGAACCCTTTCTTTGCTTGATCCATTTTGAACTTCTTCCAAACTTTGTCAAGGTATGTGCTTTGTGAAAGTCCAATTAAGCGTCTTGATCTATCTCTATAGATCTTGATGCCCAATATATAAGCAGCTTCACCAAGGTCTTTCATTGAAAAACTCTTATGCAAGTATCCCTTTATGCTATCCAGAAATTCTATATCATTTCCAATCAACAATATGTCATCCACATATAATATCAGAAATGCTACAGAGCTCCCACTCACTTTCTTGTAAATACAGGCTTCTCCAAAAGTCTGTATAAAACCAAATGCTTTCATCACACTATCAAAGCGTTTATTCCAACTTCAAGAGGCTTGCACCAGTCCATAAATGGATCGCTGGAGCTTGCATACTTTGTTAGCTCCCTTTGGATCGACAAAACCTTCTGGTTGCATCATATACAACTCTTCTTCCAGAAATCCATTCAGGAATGCATTTTTTTACATCCATTTGCCAAATTTCATAATCATAAAATGCGGCAATTGCTAACATGATTCGGAAAGACTTAAGCATCGCTACGGGTGAGAAGGTCTCATCGTAGTCAATCCCTTGAACTTATCAAAAACCTTTCGCAACAAGTCGAGCTTTATAGACAGTAACATTACCGTCAGCCTCAGTCTTCTTCTTGAAGATCCATTTATTCTCAATGGCTTGCCGATCATCGGGCAAGTCAACCAAAGTCCACACTTTGTTCTCATACATGGATCCCATCTCAGATTTCATGGCTTCAAGCCATTTTGCGGAATCTGGGCTCACCATCGCTTCTTCATAGTTCGTAGGTTCATCATGGTCTAGTAACTTGACTTCCAGAACAGGATTACCATACCACTCTGGTGCGGATCTTACTCTGGTTGATCTACGAGGTGCAGTAATAACTAGATCTGAAGTTTCATGATCATCATCATTAACTTCCTCACTAATTGGTGTAGGCGTCACAGGAACCGGTTTCTGTGATGAACTACTTTCCAATAAGGGAGCAGGTACAGTTACCTCATCGTGTTCTACTTTCCTCCCACTCACTTCTTTCGAGAGAAACTCCTTCTCTAGAAAGGATCCATTCTTAGCAATGAATGTCTTGCCTTCGGATCTGTGATAGAAGGTGTACCCAACAGTCTCCTTTGGGTATCCTATGAAGACCCATTTCTCCGATTTGGGTTCGAGCTTATCAGGTTGAAGCTTTTTCACATAAGCATCGCAGCCCCAAACTTTAAGAAACGACAACTTTGGTTTTTTGCCAAACCACAGTTCATAAGGCGTCGTCTCAACGGATTTTGATGGTGCCCTATTTAACGTGAATGTAGCCGTCTCTAAAGCATAACCCCAAAACGATAGCGGTAAATCAGTAAGAGACATCATAGATCGCACCATATCTAGTAAAGTACGATTACGACGTTCGGACACACCATTACGCTGTGGTGTTCCGGGTGGCGTGAGTTGCGAAACTATTCCGCATTGTTTCAAATGTAGACCAAACTCGTAAGTCAAATATTCTCCTCCACGATTTGATCATAGAAACTTTATTTTCTTGTTACGATGATTTTCAACTTCACTTTGAAATTCTTTGACCTTTTCAAATGTTTCAGACTTATGTTTCATTAAGTAGATATACCCATATCTGCTCAAATCATCTGTGAAGGTGAGAAAATAACGATATCCGCCACGAGCTTCAATATTCATTGGACCACATACATCTGTATGTATGATTTCCAACAAATATGTTGCTCTCTTCATAGTTCCGGAGAACGGCGTTTTAGTCATCTTGCCCATGAGGCACGGTTCACAAGGACCAAGTGATTCATAATCAAGTGGTTCCAAAAGTCCATCAGTATGGAGTTTCTTCATGCGCTTTACACCGATATGACCTAAACGGCTATGCCACAAATAAGTTGCACTATCATTATCAACTCTGCATCTTTTGGCTTCAACATTATGAATATGTGTATCACTACTATCGAGATTCATCAAAAAAAGACCACTCTTCAAGGGTGCATGACCATAAAAGATATTACTCATATAAATAGAACAACCATTATTCTCCGATTTAAATGAATAACCGTCTCGCATCAAACAAGATCCAGATATAATGTTCATGCTCAACGCTGGCACCAAATAACAATTATTTAGGTCTAATACTAACCCCGAAGGTAGATGTAGAGGTAGCATGCCGACGGAGATCACATCGACTTTGGAACCGTTTCCCACATGCATCATCACCTCGTCCTTGGCCAGTGTTCGCTTAATCTGTAGTCCCTGTTTTGAGTTGCAAATATTAGCAACAGAACCAGTATCAAATACCCAGGTGCTACTGCGAGCTCTGGTAAGGTACACATCAATAACATGTATATCACATATACCTTTTTTCACCTTGCCATCCTTCTTATCCGCCAAATACTTAGGGCAGTTCCGCTTCCAGTGACCAGTCTGCTTGCAGTAGAAGCACTCAGTCTCAGGCTTAGGTCCAGACTTGGGTTTCTTCTCTTGAGCAGCAACTTGCTTGCTGTTCTTCTTTAAGTTCCCCTTCTTCTTCTTCTTCTTCTTGCCTTTGCCCTTTTTCTTGAAACTGGTGGTCTTATTGACCATCAACACTTGATGCTACTTCTTGATTTCTACCTCCGCAACCTATAGCATTGCGAAGATCTCGGAATTGTCTTATCCATCCCTTGCATGTTATAGTTCATCATGAAGCTCTTGTAGCTTGGTGGTAGTGATTGAAGAATTCTGTCAATGATGCTATCATCCGGAAGATTAACTCCCAGTTGAATCAAGTGATTGCAGTACCCAGACATCTTCAGTATATGCTCACTGATAGAACTATTCTCCTCCATCTTGCAATTGTAGAACTTATTGGAGACTTCATATCTCTCAATCCGGGCATTCTTTTGAAATATTAACTTCAATTCCTGGAACATCTCATATGCTCCATGACGTTCAAAACATCGTTGAAGTCCCAATTCTAAGCCGTAGAGCATGGCACACTGAACTATCGAGTAGTCATCAACACGTGACTGCCAAGCATTCACAATGTCTGTAGTTGCTGAAGCAGGTGGTACACCTAGCGGTGCTTCCAGGACGTAACTCTTCTGTGCAGCAATGAGGATAATCCTCAAGTTACGGACCCAGTCTGTGTAATTGCTACCATCATCTTTCAACTTTGCTTTCTCAAGGAACGCATTAAAATTCAATGGAACAACAACACGGGCCATCTATCTACAATCAACATAGACAAGCAAGATACTATTAGGTACTAAGTTCATGATAAATTTAAGTTCAATTAATCATATTACTTAAGAACTCCCACTTAGATAGACATCCCTCTAATCCTCTAAGCGATCACGTGATCCATATCAACTAAACCATAACCGACCATCACGTGAAATGGAGTAGCTTTCAATGGTGAACATCACTATGTTGATCATATCTACTATATGATTCACGCTCGACCTTTCGGTCTCAGTGTTCCGAGGCCATATCTGCATATGCTAGGCTCGTCAAGTTTAGCCTAAGTATTCTGCGTGTGCAAAACTGGCTTTCACCCGTTGTAGATGGACGTAGAGCTTGTCACACCCGATCATCACGTGGTGTCTGGGCACGACGAACTTTGGCAACGGTGCATACTCAGGGAGAACACTTTTATCTTGAAATTTAGTGAGAGATCATCTTATAATGCTACCGTCAATCAAAGCAAGATAAGATGCATAAAAGATAAACATCACATGCAATCAATATAAGTGATATGATATGGTCATCATCATCTCGTGCTTGTGATCTCCATCTCCGAAGCACCGTCATGATCACCATCGTCACCGGTGCGACACCTTGATCTCCATCGTAGCATCGTTGTCATCTCGCCAATCTTATGCTTCTACGACTATCGCTGCCGCTTAGTGATAAAGTAAAGCATTACAGGGCGATTGCATTGCATACAATAAAGCGACAACCATATGGCTCCTACCAGTTGCCGATAACTCGGTTACAAACATGATCATCTCATACTATAAAATTTAGCATCATGTCTTGACCATATCACATCACAGCATGCCCTGCAAAAACAAGTTAGACGTCCTCTACTTTGTTGTTGCAAGTTTTATGTGGCTGCTACTGGGCTTAGCAAGAACCGTTCTTACCTACGCATCAAAACCACAGCGATAGTTCGTCAAGTTGGTGTTGTTTTAACCTTCGCAAGGACCGGGCATAGCCACACTCGGTTCAACTAAAGTTGGAGAAACTGACACCCGCCAGCCACCTGTGTGCAAAGAACGTCGGTAGAACCAGTCTCGCGTAAGCATACGTGTAATGTCGGTCCGGGCCGCTTCATCCAACAATACCGCCGAACCAAAGTATGACATGCTGGTAAGCAGGATGACTTATATCACCCACAACTCACTTGTGTTCTACTCGTTCATATGACATCTACGCATAAAACCTGGCTCTGATACCACTGTTGGGGAACGTAGTAATTTCAAAAAAATTCCTACGCACACGCAGGATCATGGTGATGTATAGCAACGAGAGGGGAGAGTGTTGTCTACATACTCTCGTAGACCGTTCGCGGAAGCGTTATATCAACGCGGTTGATGTAGTCGTACGTCTTCACGATCCGACCGATCCAAATACCGAAAGCACGGCACCTCCGAGTTCTGCACATGTTCGGCTCGGTGACGTCCTCGCCTTCTCGATCCAGCAAGAGGGGCGAAGTAGTAGATGAGTTCCGGCAGCACGACGGCGTGGTGACGGTTTTGGTGAAGAACAATCTCCGCAGGGCTTCACCTAAGCACTAAGAAAACTATAATGGAGGATAAACTAGAGGGGACGGGGTTGTCGGCACACGGCTTGGTGTTTCTTGATCTGTCTTGGGTGCTAGCCCTACCGCTCTATTTATATGTTGAGCCTTGGGGTCGAAACTTGGAGTAAAAGCCTCCACAAAGTCGGTTTCACCCGAAAGGCAAGAGTCCTTCTCGGACTCTAGGGCCAGACGCCAGGGTTCCCGGCGTCTGGACCCAGACGCCAGGGACCCTGACGTCTGGCCCCTGGACTCCATAAAACTTCCTTTTGTGATTTTCAAAAACCTTGTGGGCTTTCCCCTTTGGCCCAAATAAAGTGTTCTCGTGCCCCAACATTTCGGGAAACATCCGGAACCCCTTCCAGTGAATTCCGGAACCCTTCCGGAGTCCAAACACTATTATCCCATATATCAATCTTTATCTTCGGACCATTCCAGAGTTCCTCGTCATGTCTGCGATCTTATCCGGAACTCCGAACAACATTCGGTCACCAACATACATAACTCATAGTACTATATCGTCAACGAACGTTAAGCGTGCGGACCCTACGGGTTCGAGAACTATGTAGACATGACCGAGACACCTCTCTGGTCAATAACCAATAGTGGGACCTGGATGCCCATATTGGCTCCTACATATTCTGAGAAGATCTTTATCGGTCAGACCGCATAACAACATACATTGTTCCCTTTGTCATCAGTATGTTACTTGCCCAAGATACGATCGTCGGTATCTCAATACCTAGTTCAATCTCGTTACCGGCAAGTCTCTTTACTCGTTCTGTAATACATCATCCCGCAACTAACTCATTAGTTGCAATGCTTGCAAGGCTTATAGTGATGTGCATTACCGAGTGGGCCCAGAGATACCTCTCCGACAATCGGAGTGACAAATCCTAATCTCGAAATACGCCAACCCAACAAGTACCTTCAGAGACACCTGTAGAGCACCTTTATAATCACCCAGTTACGTTGTGACGTTTGGTGGCACGCAAAGTGTTCCTCCGGTAAACGGGAGTTGCATAATCTCATAGTCATAGGAACATGTATAAGTCATGAAGAAAGCAATAGCAACAAACTAAACGATCAAGTGCTAAGCTGACGGAATGGGTCAAGTAAATCACATCATTCTCCTAATGATGTGATGCCGTTAATCAAATGACAACTCATGTATATGGTTAGGAAACTTAACCATCTTTGATCAACGAGCTAGTCAAGTAGAGGCATACTAGTGACACTCTGTTTGTCTATGTATTAACACAAGTGTTATGTTTTCGGTTAATACAATTCTAGCATGAATAATAAACATTTATCATGATATAAGGAAATAAATAATAACTTTATTATTGCCTCTAGGGCATATTTCCTTCATCCTACTAGGACTTGGGAGTCCTAGTAGGACTCCCCACACTTGGCGCGCCCCCTCTAGGGCCGGCCTCCTCCTCCTCCCTCCTTTATATACGGGGGTAGGGGGCACGCCATGGAAACACAAGTTTATCAGTTTATCTTTTAGCTGTGTGCGGTGCCCCCTCCACCATAATCCACCTCAGTCATATTGTAGCAGTGCTTAGGGGAAGCCCTGCGTCGGTAGCATCATCATCACCATCGTCACGCCGTCATGCTGACGGAAACTCTCCCTCGAAGCTCTGCTGGATCGGAGTTCGTGGGACGTCACCGAGCTGAACGTGTGCTGAACTCGGAGGTGCCGTACGTTCGGTACTTGGATTGGTCGGATCATGAAGATGTACGACTACATCATTTGCGTTCTCATAACGCTTCCGCTTACGATCTACGAGGGTACGTGGACGACACTCTCCCCTCCCGTTGCTATGCATCACCATGATCTTGCCTGTGCGTAGGATTTTTTTTGAAATTACTACGTTCCCCAACAAAGCCCCAGTGGGCCAACACTACTACCCGTGCTGAGGCAGCGGCTGCTCAGATGGATGTGGATGCAGATGAGGTTGAGGAGGAGGACGCTGATGAGGACAGCTCTGCTGGCTACTTGCCTTCATCTTCTGAGCCCTCTTGGGCTAAGAAGCTGAAGAACAAGATGAAGGCTCTATTCTACAGGCAGGCCAAGGGGCAGTACCGGTCTCATGTTTCTTAGAAGGAGAGTCGCCGCCGCGACAAGCGGATCTTGAGGACGTTTGGCGAGCAGATATCCAGTGGATCTGAGAGGGTCATCACGCCAGAGGCAGTCTGGATGGCGAGGCAGGGCTACGCGTGGACTGATTCTAAGGAGGACAAGGAGGAGACCGTCCCAGCTGCCGAGTCTGACAAGGAGCGTGCGAGTGATTACTCCGCTTGAGCCACCACTTGTGTCATAGGTATTGATTGATATTGATGATATGGGTATTACAAGAGTAGATCTACCACGAGATCAAGGAGGCTAAACCCTAGAAGCTAGCCTATGGTATGATTGTTGTTCGTCCTATGGACTAAAACTCTCTGGTTTATATAGACACCGGAGAGGGCTAGGGTGACACAGAGTCGGTTACAATGGTAGGAGATCTACATATCCATATCGCCAAGCTTGCCTTCCACGCCAAGGAAAGTCCCTTCTGGACACGGGACGAAGTCTTCAATCTTGTATCTTCATAGTCCAGGAGTTCGGCCGAAGGTATAGTCCGGCTATCCGGACACCCCCTAATCCAGGACTCCCTCAGTAGCCCCTGAACCAGGCTTCAATGACGACGAGTCCGACGCGCAGATTGTCTTCGGCATTGCAAGGCGGGTTCCTCCTCCAAGTACTTCATAGAAGATTTTGAACACAAAGGTAGTGTCCGGCTTTGCAAAATAAGTTTCCACATATTGCCATAGAGAATAATATTTACACAAATCTAATCTGCTGACGTATTCCGCAGCGTGACATCACACCACGGCCATGTCTTCATTCGAATCGTTTTATTGTCCCACCTCAGCGCGTTTAGCGAGGCGGTTTCCTTGGCACGTCTTGTCAAAGTAGAGATCGTGTCCCCTTATTCCAGGGTTCTCATCAATACGGGCGTGGGTAACCCAACCGTGCCCGTTGGTATGTTTTCTCGATCAAAGGCGAGTCCCAAACGGTCACGGGGAGGGCCCTTGGTATTCAACCTCTTATAAAGAGACCAAGGCCTTACTCCTTTCTTTCAATCTCAAACGAGTTCGCCCTTCGCCTCGAGTTCCAACACCCAAGGCTCCCGATTTCAGGCGCTTCGGACCTTCGACAATGTCCGGTTCCGACCTTCGAGGCTGATGGATGCCCTCCTCCGTCACGGAGGAGGACATGCTGAAGTTGAGAGAGGGCAGGTTCTTGACCAGCGAAATCTCGCATAGGCTGCCTGCTCAAGGGCCTCATTCCCACTCCCAAGCCTGGTGAGAGTGTGGTGTTCATGTCTCACTTCCTTCGGGGGCTAGGCTTCCTGGCGGATCCTTTCGTGAGGGGGCTCATGTTTTATTATGGGCTGGAATTTCACGACTTAGCTCCGGAGTCCATCCTCCATATTTCCTCATTCATCATCGTGTGTGAAGCCTTCCTCCCTATTACTCCTCACTTTGGACTATGGCTCAAGACCTTCAAAGTAGAGCCAAAGATGATCGAGGGACGGCACGCGGAGTGCGAAGGTGCTTTTATAAGCAAGAATGCTGGTGCTCCATGGCCTGAGGGCTCTTTTCAAGGGGAGTCCAGCTTATGGCAACGAGAGTGGTTTTATATCGCAGCTCCCAGGAGCACCAAGTGGGTGGCGCTGCCTGCTTTCCGCTCGGGTCCCCCGCCACGACTGGCGTCATGGGTCAATAAGGGGCTGGACTGGGGGTCGGCAAAGGACGTGCCCCTGTTGCAGGGCCGCATCCGAGATCTCCTAGAAAGAGACATCAGTCTGGTCGTGGTGACGCAGGTTATGTTAATTTGCCGAGTTCTGCCCTGCAAATGTCGCCCCCTCCGCCTGTGGGAGTTCAACCCAGAGGGATCACGAGTTCTCCAACATTTTCTTGGCATGACGCCCATGGAGATGTACAAATTGTTCATCGGACCACAAGTAGTGTGTCCGGATTCGACTGAGGACGCAGGTCTAAGCTGCAACCGCCCGGATACTCAAGTAAGTAGCCCTGTGCCCGTACTCGCAATCCGCATATTTATCATAAAATTGCCCTTAAAAGATCTGTCCTTTAAACAGGAGTGGATAGCGAAAGCAAAGCTAAACAGGTGTCCGGCCCCCCTCCCCGAGACCATGCCGGGTCCCGTTCTAGTCAGGATGTTGGAGGTTGTGCCTTCGGAGGAAAGCGAGGGAGGGGACAAGGAATCTACAGCCTCCTCGAAGAAGGTTGTCCAGAAGGGAGGAATCGAAAATTCCTCTCCTCAGGGGAAGAAGAGGACCGCCTCTGATGACCCGGAGACCATGGCCTCAAAGCGGGGGAAGAAATCTTCGTCAGAGGGTCCTGCGCCGGGGGATACTTCGGCCGAATTATGCCCTCAAGGGGATCAGCCCTCCACCGAGCCGTAAGTAGAGAGGAGTTTTTCTTTTTAAGAAATGAGAGAAATCCTTGCGTTATATCTGAGAAGAGTAATCGAAAATTTACGTTGTAGCTCGGACCTTAGCCCTTCTCAGCAGAGCTCGTCTTCGGGGGATCTTCTTCCGGAGATGATGGAGAGCGGAACGCCTCCCCCTACCGTACCGCCTTGCGAGGCGGGCGATCCTGAGGTATCGTCGCGGAGGGTTTCTCCGAATCCGGCAGGGCCGGAAGGTAGTCATATGGCCCCCCAAAGCCCTCCGCGTCCGACTTTCGAAAAGGGCCATCGGATGAGTCCGGCACCGTCTGGTGCGCAGTCGGAGGAGCTGAAGGATCTGCTAGGGCAAGCATCTATCTTAGAGGAGCACTGTGCATTGATGGGTACGGTGATTGAGAGGATTTCATCCACGGAGAGCGGATTGCACAAGGCCGTCAGGAGTTTACTGACAGGTTTTGAGGTACGTGAAATAATGTACCCTTTTTGGACAGTTGCACATAAATAAGATGGCCCCTGTGTAGATAGTAGCCCCTGAGACTCTGTGCATTGTCAAAAGTGACGGCGCGCAGAGGATCATAATCCCAGGTCTAATATGCCGCCTTCCTACGTAGGTGGCGAAGTGTCCGGTGGCAAGCCGGACTGATGAATTTGCCGACCTAAAGCGGCAACTTGACGTGGCAGATGCCGACATCGCACTTGTCAACAAGCGGCTTGATGAGGCACAAGGTATGTAATTCCTCCGGCGGCACCTGGTAAGAGGAGCTTTATGCCAATATCTTACAATGTGTGCGCTTGATGCAGATGGTGCTGCTGCCATGGAGAATCTTCGGGCGGAACTTGCCCGAGCCAAGGAGCAAGCCAGGAAAAGTGATGCGGCTGCCTTAAAGGCAACTGAAGAGCTGAAAGCCAAACAGGCTGCTCACTGCCGAAGCAAGAAGGAAATGGCCGAGATGGCCGTGAAGCTGAAGAACGCTGCTGACCGTTGCAAGCTTCTTGAAAAAGAAGATCAGGCGGAACAGACGGACCTGGAGAAGGTCGTTGCCGATGCCAAGGATGCTCGCTCTGCGATGAGAGCTATGAAGGAGGAGCTGCGTCAGGCCAGAGAGATCGCGGCTGGAAAGCCCTTTATGCTGCGGAGGAAGTTCTGTGATCCTAAACATGCTCCGTTAGACCGGATGTGGAGTACGGCGGACACCTATCTAGATTTGGCAGCGAGTGCCGCAGATGCGGCCAAACACTTCCGAGATCAAGAAGATCGCGAAGTGGAAAAGCTCTTTTGGTCGCAGTTCCACAATCCGGAGCGTCCACTGTCATTAGCCGATCGTTTGGCCGAATGGGCCGAGCTAAATAGGTTATCCGGACTCACCATGAAGTATCTCATGAGTCATCTGTGGCCAGAGAGGCCAGAGCCGAAAAGTTATTTCAACTTGGTGCAGCAATTCCTTGGTGTGGCACCGCATATCAATGCGATGAAGAGGTCAGCGTGCATAGAGGGTGCGCGGATGGCTCTTGCCCGTGTCAAGACATACTGGGCGGAAATGGAGGCCACCGCTGTTGCATCCCCAGACTCGGATGGAAGCCGAGTACCTGCCGAGCACTATTTTCAGGAAGTTCTACAAGGCGCTCGTTTAATATAGATGCAGTGCTCGAAGGATACTATATTCGAATAGCATATATTATTGTAAAACAATATTTTGATAAATTGTAGAAGCTTTTTATACTTATGCCTGCAAGAATTATAATACCTCCTGTGTGGCTGTTTAACATATATGTATATATAATCTGAAAGATGGCAGTCGTCGGCTTCAGCCCCCACGCACATAATGCGGGGGTGTTCGCAGAAGGCGCATTTTCACACTTGACCCAATGTCTTGGTCCTACAAAGGAGGTGATAGCGCAGCGAACTAGGCAATCGGACTATGATGCTTTATCACTTTCACTTAGCCATAGGAGTTTGACAGTGAGGCTACTTATATAGCCCCTGGTGGCGCCTGCGCTCGCCCGAACTCGGGGCGCGTATGTGCCTGGCCGGGAAGCGGCCCTTCGTTAATGCGAAGGAATCCTAAAGATTCTGGTAAGCCATCGAGTGGTTGACCAGTCTCACGCTATATCATGACAGTCAGTTTTCGGCTTTCTCTACTGAGGTGCTCGCCTGGCCGAAACGGGGCACAATCGCAGTAGTTCTCCTGGTGCCGCCTTAGCCGATAGAGCGGAACGTAAGGTAGCAAAACACAGGAGCCGGGCAAACCCAACATTTGACCAAAGACATGATTCGGAGCTGATGCATATAAGGCCAAACTCGCGACGCCGAACACTCCCTAAGGTATTCAGTCTTTATGAGGGCGGGCGAGATAACACCCTTAGTAATAAGCACCTAGTGTCCAGGTATGCGCAAAACTCTGATGTGGCACATGCCAAAACGCCAGCCTCCTCCTTGGTTATACCAAGAAACCAGGGGATGTGTATCAACAAGAGACAGTAAAAAAGGTTTACGCAGGGTCTTAATCTGAAAAGAATCCTTGGAACGGGTCCCTGCTGCACGTCTGCGCCTGTGTCTCCGTTGTGCCGTATCCTGGACGGGCGTAGCACGGTGTTCATCTGTAAAAGAGAGGAACTTAGTTAAAGAAAGATCGTGCCGAACATGAGTTATACTAAATAAACAAAGTATAAATCGAAATGGGTAAAATTGAGCTTTATTGTCTCTTGTTTTATATGCGCGGAGCCCCTAGTACAGGGGTATACGGCTATTAAGCCTTTATCAATTGTATGTTTATGCCGGACTCGTCTAGCCGTGTCCGTGGTTTGAGGACCTGTTTAGGTGCTTTGGCAGGTGAAGCCGCTTTATTGTGGGGCTGTCAAGGCAGCCACACTGTCTTCCGCGCGGGAGGAACACTCAATGTTTTCCCTTTAATGAGATGATGCCTCGTGGACCAGGCATCTTAAGCGTGAGAGATGCATAATGCGGTATTGCGTTAAAGCGGGCGAAAGCTGCGCACCCCAGCAGTGCTTGATAGCTGATGAAGCTATGTACCTAGGGTAGGGGCATGGGCCTGTCCTAAGTACCCTACCCAAGGACATCCCTCGAAGAAGTCACCTTTCAATCGACTTGGAGGTATCCCACTCGACGGATTCAAGACACTCGACCACGAAGCAATCACTCGACCAAGATCCAACCACTCGACTGCCAGGAGATCTAAAGTCACCCTGCACGCAAACGGTCGGTCATTAAGTAGCTTTTATGGTCATCATAGCACTTTATTAGGGGCGTTACCAGTAACCCCCAGTCTTAATGTACTTTAAACCCTGCATTACTGAGGGCTGGAGGGGCCTGGCGAACTCTATATAAGCCACCCCCTCCTCAATATCAAGGGTTCGCACCCCTGTTATTCATACACACATAATTCAGTCGACCGCCTCCGGGCACCGAGACGTAGGGCTGTTACTTACTCCGAGAAGGGCCTGAACTCGTAATCCTCATGTGCTTACAACTCCTCCATAGCTAAGATCTAGCCTCTCCATACATACCCCCCTACATCACTGTCAGAGTTAAAACCACGACAGTTGGCGCCCACCGTGGGGCCAGGAGTCTTAGCGCCTAGTTTGAGAAGTTGCGGTTTTTTCCGATCTCTTTGATCATGGTTTCGGGCGGAGCTTTGGTGGAGGGCCGCGAGATCCGTCTCGGCGCACTCACGTTCATCGCCGACGACTCCGCTTGGCTTCAGGAGGCTCCACTCGACGTCGACGCGCTCCCCGTCCGCGGGGCGACGCACTTTCGCGCATGCGTCCGTGGTGTCCTCCTGCGGCAGCCGTCGACCCAATATCGGTCGGCTCCTATGCCGTCTCCCCGCCCTGTTTCTCGCCGGCACAAGCGCTCCGGTCGATCGAGGCTTCAGAGCTGGGTGAGACATGCAGTGGCCCGCCAGTCGGCCACCCCACAAGTCGCGGCAATCGAGCCCGACGAATCCCTCTACGGCCTGTTCGACCTGTCGACTGGCTCCGCAGAGACCACATCCGAATGCGACAGCAGTGACCCGGCTGCAGAGGTTCTGGTGATCGATGGGCCACGCAGTCCTCCCGGTTTCCCCCGCGCTGACGGAGGCGCGGATGGGGGCGACCCATCGCGTCCTCACGAGGAGTATCTCCCCGAGCCTCTCACGTCATTGCAGCGGGAGGAGCTTCGCTGACGGAACATGGATGCACTCCACACTCCTATCGTTGGAGAAACCCCCGAGGCCCGAGCCTTGGAGGACGCGCGCTTGGCTAACTTGGACGAGCGCACTCGACTGGAGAATCTCCAGCGAATACTCGACGAGCGAGCGCGTCAACGGGCTCCAGAATCCAGTCGACGTCAACTCTTTCCGCCCCCGCAGGTATATCGTACTCTGATTCAGAATTTGGCGGCTGCGGCCCGTATAGCATAGTCGATTCAGCCCTCCCAGTCAGAGGCTGGCAGAGGCTTGTTGCAAATCAGAGCGTTGCTCCGGGCAGCGGGAGACCAGAATTCCGCTGTTTCTCAGTCGCGAAATAGGATCCACAGTCGATCCGTTGCAGCGGATATAGTCCAGTTGGCTCACAGCCCAAGATCGCCTCCGAGGCGTGAGGGACGTGGAGACCGGCGTGATCACTACAGAAGGAATGAGCAGTATGATCACCGATTCGATCGTGATGATCGACGTCGAGTGCCAACCCCTCCCCCGAGGAGTGGATCATATGTGCCTCGACAGCAGGATGACAGACGCCCTCATAGTGTTGGGCGGAGAATTCCAGTCGACCCCAGGGAACCAGGATTTGATGCGAGATCCATTCTCGTTCAAGGTTTGGTCGACAGGAATAGAGCTCACTGAGAAGGCCACGACAGAGATGCACCTACCAGTAGCAGAGTATATGTTTCAGGGCCGGATTGTTTCAGTTGAGCCATCAGAGCCGCTGTAATTCCTCCCAACTTCAGGTTGGCGACTGGAGTTAGTAAGTTCACCGGTGAGTCCAAGCCCGATACTTGGCTCGAAGATTACCGCGTGGCTGTCCAGATTGGCGGTGGGAATGATGAGGTAGCCATGAAGCACTTGCCTCTCATGTTAGAAGGCTCGGCCAGAGCGTGGCTGAATCAGTTAGCACCCAGCAGCATTTACACTTGGGAGGATCTCTCCTGAGTGTTTGTCACCACATTTGAAGGAACATGCAAGCGACCTGTAGGCCTTACGTAATTGCGGTCTTGCATGCAGAAACCGAATGAAACTCTGAGGGATTACATCCAGAGGTGGATCACATTGCATCACACAGTTGAAAATGTACCAGATCATCAAGCAGTTTGTGCCTTTAAAGAAGGCGTTAAGTACAGAGAATTGAATCTGAAGTTCGGTCGAACCGGAGAGATGTCTCTGAATCGGATGATGGAGATTGCCACCAAAGACGCTAATGGTGAAGATGAGGATCGACTCCGGAGTGGCAAGCATAAAGCAGTCGCCCAGGAAACCGGAGGAAATTCCAGTCAGAAACAGAAGCGGAAAGCCGAGCCAGCCGCTCCTGGGGAGGCCCTGGTCGTAACCCAGGGAAAATTTAAGGGAAAACCCAAAGGACCTTGGAACCCCAAGAAAGTTAAAGACCAAGATGGAAATGATGTTTTGGATCTACCATGTCACATCCACACCAAGAAAGATGAAGAGGGTAAACTCATTTACCCAAAGCATACCACTCGACAGTGTCGGCTTCTGATCCAGCAGTTTCAGGGCAAGCAGTCCAAAGATAAGGAAAAGGAGTCGGACAAATTTGAGGACAAGGAAGATAGTGACGATGGGTACCCCCAGGTCAATTCCACCCTGATGATTTTTGCTAATGTTGAGAGCAAAAGTCGACTGAAGGTTATTACCGTGAGGTAAATATGGTTGCTCCGGCAACACCCAATTATCTAAAGTGGTCCCAGACTGCCATCACATTCGACCAGTCTGATCACCCTACGCACATTGCCACCCCTGGGAGGCAAGCTCTGGTGGTCGACCCAGTTGTCGAAGGCACTCGAATGATCAAAGTCCTGATGGATGGAGGCAGCGGTTTGAACATACTGTATGGAGAAACATTGAAAGGGATGGGCATTCCGATGTCCAGGCTCAGTACTAGTAACATGAGTTTCCATGGAGTCATTCCTGGGAAGAAAGCCGAGTCACTCGGCCAAATTGCTCTTGATGTGGTTTTCGGTGATTCCAAGAATTACCGCAAGGAAAAGTTGACATTCGAAGTTGTGGATTTCCAAAGTGCTTATCACGCTATTTTGGGCAGGCCAGCTTATGCACGCTTCATGGCTCGACCATGTTATGTGTATCTCAAATTGAAGATGCCTGGTCCCAAAGGTGTGATCACTGTTACAGGCAATCGGAAGAAAGCAGAAGAGTGTTTTCAGAAAGGCTCAAAGATTGCTGACGCTCAGATGGCAGTGGTCGAGCTGCAAGGGTATCAGAAGACTGCAGATCCAAGTGAGTTGCTACGAGCTAAGAAGCCTGCTTCAGAATCAGCTTTTCAGTCGTCCGGTGAAACGAAGGAAGTTCACATTCACCTGACCGATCCAAATGCTGCTCCGACTCACATCTCAACGACGCTCGACTCCAAATAGGAAGAAGCGCTCGTCCAGTTCCTCCGTGAGAACTGGGACATCTTCGCATGGAAGCCTGCTGACATGCCTGGAGTTCCCAGGGGGCTGGCTGAGCACTGTCTACGAGTCGACCCAAAATTTAAACCTGTGAAAGAACATCTTCGATGGTCCGCCGTCCAGAAGAGGAAGGCCATTGGCGAGGAGGTGGCTCGGCTCTTAGCAGCGGAGTTCATCCAAGAAATTTACCACTCCGAGTGGCTCACCAATGTTGTCATGGTCCCCAAGAAGGACAAGTCACTTTGCATGTGCATTGATTTCAAGCATATCAATTGGGCCTGCCCGAAAGATCATTTTCCTCTCCCCCGCATCGACCAGATAGTCGACTCGACTGCGGGATGTGAGCGTTTGTCTTTTCTAGACGCCTGTTCCGGGTACCATCAGATCCGTCTGTACGGGCCCGACGAGATCAAAACAGCTTTCATCACTCCATTCGGGTGCTTCTGTTATGTCATCATGCCGTTCGGCCTCAAGAATGCTGGAGCCACGTTCATGAGGATGATTCAGAAGTGTTTGCTCACTCAAATTAGTCGGAATGTGGAGGCATACATGGATGATATTGTGGTTAAGTCACGGAAGGGTTCCGACCTGCTGACTGACCTTGCTGAAACCGTTGCCAACCTCAGGAGGTATGATATCAAGCTCAATCCGTCAAAGTGCACATTCGGAGTTCCAGGTGGGAAGTTACTCGGTTTTCTCGTTTATGAACGGGGAATCGACGCCAATCCTGAAAAAATTGGTACTATACTCCGGATGAAACGTCCTGTGCGTGTGCATGACGTCCAGAAGCTTACAGGATGCTTGGCCGCTTTAAGTCGATTCATCTCTCGCCTCGATGAAAAGGCATTGCCTCTTTACCGACTGATGAAGAAGTCCGACAAGTTCGAGTGGATCCAGAAGCTGATGCAGCGTTTACAGAGATCAAAGCTCTGCTCTCCACCCGGCCGGTGCTTGCTGCCCCAATCAGCAAGGAGCCTTTGCTGCTTTACATGGCAGCCACAGGACAAGTTGTCAGTATAGTACTTACGGTCGAGCGGGAAGAAGAAGGAAAGGCCTTCAAAGTTCAGCGCCCAGTATATTATGTTTCTGAAGTTTTGACTCCTTCAAAGCAAAGATATCCTCATTACCAGAAGCTTGTATATGGGATTTATATGACCATGAAGAAGGTTGCACATTACTTCTCTGATCATTCCATTACAGTCGTCAGCGACGCTCCACTATCAGAGATTTTGCACAACAGAGATGCAACTGGTCGAGTGACAAAATGGGCGATTGAACTTCTTCCCCTAGATATCAAGTTTGAGGCAAAGAAAGCTATCAAGTCCCAAGCAATTGCAGATTTCGTCGCCGAGTGGATGGAACAGCAACTTCCGACTCAAGTTCACTCGGAGCACTGGACCATGTTCTTCGATGGATCTAAGATGCTGAATGGTTCCGGTGCTGGGGTAGTATTGGTTTCCCCCCGAGGAGATAAGCTCAGATATGTTCTCCAGATTCACTTCGATTCCTCCAATAATGAAGCAGAATATGAAGCACTTTTGTATGGGTTGCGCATGGCCATTTCACTCGCGTCCGTCGCCTCATGGTCTATGGCGACTCAGATTTGGTGGTTAATTAGGTGATGAAGGAGTGGGACGTTAGAAGTCCAGCTATGACTGGTTATTACAATGCAGTGAGAAAGTGAGAGAAGAAATTCGAGGGGTTAGAGCTTCATCACATCCCCCGACTGAAAAATCAAGCGGCTGATGATTTGGCAAAGATAGTCTCCAAGAGAGAACACATCCCCAGCAATGTGTTTTTGGAACACATCCACTCGCCATCAGTCCAAGAAGATCCTTTTACAGATGAAGCCCCGCAGCCAAAGAGTGCCACAGATCCGACTGAAGTTGAAATTCTGGCAGTGGTCGACCTAATCATGGAAGTTTTGGCAATCACCCCCGACTGGACGATACCATACATTGTGTATATCCTGAGAAAGGAACTCCCGGAGGACGAAGAAGATGCTTGACAGATCGTCCGTCGATCCAAGGCCTTTACAGTCATAAAGGGACAGTTGTATAGAGAAAGCACGACTGGAGTCGGTCAGAAGTGTATAACACCAGAAGAAGGTTAGATAATCCTTGATGATATCCACTCGGGGACCTGTGGTCATCATGCGTCCTCTTGGACCATTGTGGCTAAAGCATACCGAGCGGGATTTTACTGGCCAAGAGCGAATGAAATGGCAAAAGAGATAGTCGACAAGTGTGAAGGGTGCCAGTTCTACTCCAACATGTCGCACAAGCCTGCATCAGCCCTGAAGACCATTCCACTCATCTGGCCCTTCCCTGTTTGGGGACTGGACATGGTTGGCCCATTGAGAACAGGCAGGAGCGGTTTCACACATGTGCTTGTGGCAGTCGACAAGCCTATCAAGAATCTTGATGCTTGCACTGCTATCAGTTTCGTCAGGGAGTTAACATTCAGATATGGAGTCCCGCATAGCATCATCACCGACAATAGGTCAAACTTTGATTCAGACAAGTTCAGAGCTTTTTGCGCCTCTCAAGGCACACGAGTCGACTACGCATCGGTCGCCCACCCCTAGTCGAATGGACAAGCAGAAAGGGCAAATGGTCTGATTCTCAAAGGACTAAAGCCTTGGCTGATGCGTGATCTCAAGCACGTAGCAGGCGCTTGGGTCGACGAGCTTCCGTCAGTTCTGTGGGGATTGAGGACCACCCCAAATCGGTCGACTGGAAGAACTCCGTTCTTTCTGGTTTACGGAGCGGAAGCAGTCCTGCCGAGCGATCTACTTCACAATGCACCCCGAGTCTAGCTTTACACTGAAGATGAAGTAGAACAAGCCCGGCAAGACGCAGTCGACCTCCTGGAAGAAGAAAGAGAAATGGCTATGATCCGATCGACCATTTATCAGCAAGACTTGCATCGATTCCATGCCAGAAATGTGAAGAGTCGAGCCTTCCAAGAAGGAGATTTGGTCCTCCGAATAGATCAACAGAAACCACACAAGCTCGCTCCTACTTGGGAAGGTCCCTTCATCGTCACCAGAGTCCTCCACAATGGAGTGTATCACCTTTACAATGTCGATCACCAGATCGATGAGCCACGAGCTTGGAATGCGGAACTGCTCCGCCCCTTTTACACTTGAATTCTCACTCGAATGAGATGTTATAAGAAAAACTTCTGTAGTCTATTTATCAAAGACAAGAGTGTTACAATTTTTCCTATAATTGTTGTCGCCTTTGTTTGCGTGTGAAATCCCCCAGTGGGTGGCTTAGCTGTGAATCCGTTTCGCCTAAGTTTGTAAAAAAATCCTACCGAGTGGTGAGCCAGACTCCCACTCGGAGGCTTAGCTGCGAATCCGTTTCGCCTAAGTTTGTAAAAAAAATTCTACCGAGTGGTGAGCCAGACTCCCACTCGGAGGCTTAGCCACAGCCCAGTGCTCGCCTAAGTGTTTAAAAATCCTACCGAGTGGTGAGCCAAACTCCCACTCGGAGGCTTAGCTGCAGCCCAGTGCTCGCCTAAGTATTTAAAAATCCTACCGAGTGGTGAGCCAGACTCCCACTCGGAGGCTTAGCTGCAGTCCAGTGCTCGCCTAAGTGTTTAAAAATCCTACCGAGTGGAGAGCAAACCTCCCACTCGGAGGCTTAGCTGCAGCCCAGTACTCGCCTAAGTATTTAAAAATCCTACCGAGTGGTGAGCCAGACTCCCACTCGGAGGCTTAGCTGCAGCCCAGTGCTCGCCTAAGTGTTTAAAAATCCTACCGAGTGGAGAGCAAACCTCCCACTCGGAGGCTTAGCTGCAGTCCAGTACTCGCCTAAGTTTGAAAAAATCCTACCGAGTGGAGAGCAGACCTCCCACTCGGAGGCTTAGCTACAGCCCAGTACTCGCCTAAGTTTGAAAAAATCCTACCGAGTGGAGAGCAGACCTCCCACTCGGGGGCTTAGCTGCAGTCCAGTACTCGCCTAAGTTTGAAAAAATCCTACCGAGTGGAGAGCAGACCTCCCACTCGGAGGCTTAGCTGCAGTCCAGTACTCGCCTAAGTTTGAAAAAATCCTACCGAGTGGAGAGCACACCTCCCACTCGGGGGCTTAGCTGCAGTCCAGTACTCGCCTAAGTTTGAAAAAATCCTACCGAGTGGAGAGCAGACCTCCCACTCGGGGGCTTAGCTGCAGTCCAGTACTCGCCTAAGTTTTTAAAATTCTACCGAGTGGAGAGCAGACCTTCCACTCGGGGGCTTAGCTGCAGCCCAGTGCTCGCGCAAGTACGGAACACATCCCAATCCGCAAGGACGACGAGGTGCAAATCGACTGCTACCTTCTCCTTCGGAGCTGCACCACAAATACAAAGTTATTTCGAGTGAAGAACAAGTTCCACTCGACAGATAATTCATGAAGATATTCAACGATAAATCAAGTTTAGATAAGATCCAAAGGTCCTAGACCGCAGATCAAAGTACTCGAGCCTTCAGCTCGACAGAGTTTAACGGTTACAAAATCCATTCGACATTCCGAGGCAAATTTAAAGTGAAGCATAAAAGTTTTTATTCCTCAGGCGGAGGACTGGAAGGGGCGACGAACTCGTCCAAATCGATCCCGTCTGCAATGCGAGTGGCAGCAGCAATGAAAGTCTCCATGAAGTCTTGAAAGTTGTGCTTCCTGGTATTGGCAACTTGGATGGCGGCCAACTTTTCTTCTCGCGCCTCCTTGCAGTGGACGCGGACCAGAGACAGAGCGACGTCAGCACCACATCTAGCAGAAGATTTCTTCCATTCTGCCACTCGACCCGGGACTTCATTCAGTCGAGTCATCAGGGACTCGAGGTCATTCTGAAGCGTCGTCCTAGGCCAGAGTGACGTGTCGATCCGCGACATCGCAACCTTCAACCGAGCAAGATAGTCAACAACGCCGGCAACGCGAGATTCCAGTCGGAGCACGTTCATAGCAGCCTCGTCCTTCACTGGAGAATTGATGGGGTCCAAGTCTGTCTCCGCTCGACTGGTCTCCTCTTCGAAGTTCTGGCAGAATTCTGTAAACACAATTCAAGGATAAGCCAGTGGCTCTATGCAGGTTTGGTAACTGCAAGTCAGTAGGGCCAGAGTAATTACCCTCGAGCATGACGAACAGCTTCTTGGCGAGTCCATCGAGATAAGCCTCCAGATCGTTCCTCTTCCCCACCAGTTCACTTGCCTTGTCATTCAGAGCTATATTGCCATTCTTCAGACGGCTGACCTCTTGATTAGCCGCGTCGAGAGCAGTTTTCAGCCTGGAGTTTTCCTTTTCAAGAGTACTGACTGAAGCCAGTTTTTCTTCAGCAAGCTTCGTTTTGTTCAGGGCCTCCTTCTGCGCTTCGGCAAGGTCTTGATCCTTCTTCTTCAGAGCCTCCTCCATTTTTTCTACGAAACAGCAAGTGAGATCAACATCGAGGACGGCCAGAAAGAAAGGACAGGCGACAAAAGCTCACCAGCCATACCTTTTGCTTTGTCCCTCGCCTTCTGCAAGTTCTCCTGAGCAAGCATCAAGTCAAGGTTCAGCTGGATCTGTTTGTTCTCCAACTCAGTGTAGCGAGCCACAAGTTCACAGGATTTCTGCAAAAAATCAGTCGACAGACATCCAAGATAAGTTGCTTCCGAGTAACCAAGAGACAATGATGGCGTTTCTAAGACTACAGCCGAATCAAAAACATTCGACAGTAGTCTCGGGGACTACACCCAGTGGGTGCACTCAGCGTGCCCCCATTGGTTCGACCAAAAAAATCGACTGCCCGCAGTCGACCGTGTACAGTTCCATTCGACATGGCCTGACCAGACCGAGTGAAGAAGTTCAACTAAAGCAACACAATATAAAGACTACAGTCGACTGCCAGCAGTCCACCGTAGTCTCGGGGACTACACGCAGTTGGTGCATTTAGCGTGCCCCCACTCGTCAAAAAGATTAATAGACACACCCAGTGGGTGTACAGATATAAAGATCTTCGGAAAAGAGATTCTTCAGATAGCATACCCTAACAGAACAAGCAGTGAATCGACTGACCTGGACGTTGCTCTGAAGAGCTGAACTTGCGTCATAAGCTGCTTGGCTGGCTTCCCGAACCACCTTCACTTGCTCCATCATGATCCCCACCTGGCGTATAGCCTCTTTAGCGGCACCCACTTGGTCCTCAGGGACGTGGTGTGTGGCAAAAAGCGAAGGCGGATTTGCAGTCGACGTCGAAGGCTGGACACTCGTTAGAGGTACAGCGAAGGTCACAGAAGCCCGAGTGGTATCACCACCCTCCCAGACTACGGCCTCAGGCACCGGAGTAGTTTGTGGGGTCTTGCCAGCCGGCGCCCTCCTGTTCCTTCGCGCCCTCAGCGGCACTTCATCGTCATCATCAGGGAGGTCAATGACATGAGGAGGAGCTATAAGAAAAATCCAATCGACCGGAATTATAAGAAATCGTCGGTCGACTAAAAGCAGAGCATCAGTAATCGTACCGGGGTTGGAGGTAACAGCGTCTTCCATCTCTTGATCATCATCCTTGGCGGAGATCTCCGAGGTGGCAGCACTGCAAATTTCGAAAGTCAGTCAGCTTATTCAATGAGTCGACCAAGAGTCCGTCACGTTCAACAAAGGAAAACAAATTCTACTATTACCCAGAAATGGTGGGGACAGTCATCTTCATCTTGGGCAGAGCCTTGGGCGCCTTGGACGGCGTCGTGCGCGGGTGCTTGGGAGCTTTTTCTTTCGGCGCTGGAGACGAGGTCCGAGGGTGCTTCGACGACTGCCCAACAGGGACAGTCGCCTTACCACGTTCCCGCACAGGGTCGTGTGTAAGCTTGGATCGCCGTTCCGAGCGGGGAGGTTCGACTTCTTCCTCCTCCTCTTCACTGGAGTCGTCGTCGTCATCCCCCTCTCCTTCGCTATCAGATTCCCACTCTTCTCTCTCGTCTCCACTTTCGCCTCCGCTCGCCTCTCCTTCCTCGGCCTGCTCCTGTGCGCCATTGGGTGTCGAGTACATCTCAGTAATGGCCTAGATGACAACAAACAAGACAAAAGTCAATCGACTGATCCAAAGAGAACAAATAAAGAAAGCAAGATCACAGTTGGAAACGCAAGGTCAGACCTTGTCCACTTCATATGTTTGGTCGAGTGGAGGAATCCTCCTGGCTCCTCGGGGGTTGTCCTTGTTCCCTGTGATACTCGACAGCCATCCTTCCAACATCTCGTCAGTGACCTCCTCTGGGTGAATCCGAGTGGTGTCTTCGAGACCCGAGTATAGCCACATTGGGTGGTCACGAGCCTGAAGCGGTTGGATGCACCTCCGAAGGAAGACTTCCAACAAGTCCATGCCAGTCACACCCTCGCGGAAAAGCTGAACCACTCGACCGACCAGCACCTTCACTTGCGCCTTTTCCTCTAGCGTCACTTTCAGAGAGGCAGGTTTTTGCGCTCGATTCAGAGAAAAAGGGGGAAGGCCAGTCGACTGTCCTGGGGTCACCTGGTCTTTACAGTAAAACCAAGTCGACTGCCACCCGTGGACTGACTCGGGAAAAGTGATAGACGGAAAGGAACTTTTTCCCCTCATCTGGATCACCAGGCCCCCGCACAGCTGGATCACCTGCGTCCGTTCGTCACTCGACTTGGCCTTCTTGACCGACTGAGAGCGGCAAGTGAAGATGTGCTTGAAGAGTCCCCAGTGGGGGCGGCAACCCAAGAAGTTTTCACACAAGGAAACGAAAGCAACAAGATACACAGTAGAATTGGGAGTAAAGTGATGGAGCTGCGCTCCGAAGAAGTTCAAGACGCTCCGGAAAAAAGGATGAGGAGGCAGAGAGAATCCGCGATCGATATGGGTGGTGAGGAGGACGCACTCACCATCAAGAGGCTGGGGTTCGACTTCTTTCCCCGGGAGACGCGCAGATTCATGGGGAATGAATCCCCCCTCGACCAGATCATCGAGATCATCCTGCCGAATCGCCGACGGCATCCAGTCACCCTGGATCCAATCCTTGGGCAGAGCAGTCCTCGAGGAAGATCCGCCCCGAGCGGACTTCTTCCCCTTCCCCTGCACCGCCGCCTTCTTCGTGCGCTTCGGAGCCAACGTCTTCTCCTTCACCATCGTCGCCGGCGAAGCTCGAACAGACCTACGGAACCAAGGTGAGAGCGGAGGTGGCAGAGGATCTTGTGAAGGAAGGGGCAAAAGTGAAGGCGCACTGTTCGGGGGTCCCGAGCCGGCAGCTTATAAGAGGTCGCTTCCGAGTGGCTAACTGGTAGGCCCAGGCAATCCCATCAAATCCCGCAACAGGCACGCGCGCGGTACGTGGCAAAAAAGGCGGCGCGGGGATCGAGGAGCTTCCGTCCTATCCCATCCGATTACTGTGGCCGCCCCCGTCCCGCGCGCTTCCTGAAATTCAAATCCCGCAAAATCCATGGGCCGTAGAACAACTCGTCAAACAGAAGATCCCTTTGACACCATCACTCGGAACTTCACAAGTAAAGAAATTCACTCGACAAGAGGCCAAGAATGGATCAAGGCGACTGAAAGAAGTTGACGACGTCATCCGTGACAATTGATCCAAAACAAGATGTTCATATAACAGGAAGAACCAGTCGGAAAGATCCCCAACTCCTTCCCCACTCGAACCTCGATCCATTCAGGGGCTAATGATGAAGCTATGTACCTAGGGTAGGGGCATGGACCTGTCCTAAGTACCCTACCCAAGGACATCCCTAGAAGAAGTCACCTTTCAATCGACTTGGAGGTATCCCACTCGACGGATTCAAGACACTCGACCACGAAGCAATCACTCTACCAAGATCCAACCACTCGACTGCCAGGAGATCTAAAGTCACCTGCACGCAAACGGTCGGTCATCAAGTAGCTTTTATGGTCATCATAGCACTTTATTAGGGGCATTACCAGTAACCCCCAGTCTTAATGTACTTTAAACCCTGCATTACTGAGGGCTGGAGGGGCCTGGCGAACTCTATATAAGCCACCCCCTCCTCAGTATCAAGGGTTCGCACCCCTGTTATTCATACACACATAATTCAGTCGACCGCCTCCGGGCACCGAGACGTAGGGCTGTTACTTCCTCCGAGAAGGGCCTGAACTCGTAATCCTCGTGTGCTTACAACTCCTCCATAGCTAAGATCTAGCCTCTCCATACATACCCCCCTACATCACTGTCAGAGTTAGAACCACAACAATAGCTACTTGAGAATGGGGCGATGTGGAAAGTTAGCTGTTCGCGACGGAAGTTATCGGGGGAGCCGAACATAACTTCTAGCCGGAGAGAACCCATACAACGGGCATCCGGGCCGGGCGTTACCCCTTGAAAGGAGGTTTTGCTATAGCGAATTGTTTTTGGGTCTATCCCCATGTTGCGGATTGTGTCCTGGTATAACAGGTTTAGACCACTGCCGCCGTCCATCAGGACATTTGTAAAGTGGAGTCCGCCGATTATTGGATCTAATACCAAGGCAGTCCAGCCTGCATTCCGAATACTTCTAGAGTAATCCTGATGGTCGAAGGTTATCGGTTTTAACAACCATTGGCGAGACTCCTTTGGGATAGGCCGTATGGCGCGTATCTCTGTTGGCGCCATTCTGTTCGTCACGTGAAGTAAGTTTACTGTTTTGACTTCTTGTGGGAAATCCTTTTGTTTCCTGGTGCTCTGCTTGTGGGGTTCGTCGTTGTCCTCACTTGGTGTGTCGAGCCCCTTGTGTTCGGCGTTGAGTTTGCCGGATTGCTTGAAAACCCAACAATCTCTATGGGTATGGTTTGCAGGCTTCCCGGGAGTACTGTGTATTTGATATATCTTGTCCAAGATTTTGTTTAAGTTGGATAGCTCGTCCCTGTTATCCTTGAGGGGCGGCTTTCTCTGATTCTGCCGCGAGCTTTTGAATCCGGCGTTAACCACCGTGCTCTTTGGGCTGTTTCCCTTATTCCGGCGCTGGTCCTTGCTGCGTCGGGGTTTTCCATTTCCATCCCTAACTTCGGATGTACTTGGGTCGCTGGTGCTGCATCTTGCCAACCAGTTTTCCTCTCCTGCGCAAAAGCGGGTCATGAGGCTTGTTAATGCGGCCATTGTTCTTGGCTTTTCTTGGACGAGGTGTCTGGGGAGCCATTCGTCTCGAACGTTATGCTTAAAAGCTGCTAGGGCTTCGGCATCCGGACAGTCGACTATCTGATTCTTTTTAGTAAGAAATATGTTCCAGAATTTCTGGGCTGACTCTCCGGGCTGTTGAGTTATGTGACTGAGATCGTCTGCATCCGGAGGGCGGACATAGGTCCCTTGAAAATTTGCCCAGAAAGCATCCTCAAGCTCTTCCCAACTTCCAATGGTGTTTTTGGGAAGGCCTTTGAGCTAATGCCGGGCTGGCCCTTTAAGCTTGAGGGGTAAGTATTTTATGGCGCGGAGGTCATCTCCTCTGGCCATGTGTATGTGGAGGATATAATCCTCGATCCAGACCCCAGGGTCTGTTGTTCCGTCGTACGCCTCTATGTTTACGGGCTTGAATCCCGCTGGAAATTCATGGTCCAGCACCTCATCGGTGAAACATAGGGGGTGTGCGGCACCCCTATATTTGGGTGTGCCGTGATGTTCGGATATTTGTTGTGTTGCATTGCTTACTAGAGCTTGCTTTCTTGGCCCGTAGATAGATCTGGCTGGGCCATCTTTTTGATGCGGATCCTTTGGTGGATCGTGTGCCGGCTTGTGTGCGGCACCACTTGCCGCTCCATGCTGGCCATGCGGTCGTCTATCCGACCGGGTGGCTTTCCTATTTTTTGACTGCGGGGGCTCTAAGGCCTCCTTGTCAAATTCAGGCAGTAGCTTTCGCTTTGGATAGCTTTTTGTGCGGCGACTGCCACCATATTTGTCTACGGTGTTGAGTACTTTGCTCCATCTGATTCTGAGTGCATCTTCCACAGTTTTGAGCTTCTGCTTCTGCTTTTTCAGGCTACGCGCAGTGGCGACGAGCCTTTTGTGGAGGTTCTTCTGCTCCATGAGCCTATTCGGCGTAAGGTCATCCGGACTGTTGTTTTCGCCGGGGACGGGGTGTTCGGTTTGTTTATCCAAGTTGCCCTATTCGGACGGCTGCTCGAAGGCATGTTCGTTGTCCGCCGGCTCATCCTGCTCTATGGCTGGGTCTGTATGGCTGCTGTCTCTGTCGAGGCGGGGCTTGGAGTGGCGCTTACGTCGCCGCTTTGATTGCTTTTCGAGTGAACGATCCCTCGTTGCATCCCTGTGTTCCTCGTCGTCGCTTCCTTTGGGTGTGTCCACCATGTATACATCATGAGATGAGGTGGCTGTCCAGTGCCTTATAGGCGTTGGTTCATGTTCATCTCCTACATCGTCATCCATACCGTCGATGTCTTCGGAGTCGAAGTCGAGCACATCGTTTAAATTATCGACAGTGGCTACGAAGTGGGTAGTGGGTGGGCTTTGAATTTCTTCATCATCCGCATCCCAACCTTGCTGACCATAGTCCGGCCAGGGCTCTCCTGATAAAGAGAGAGACTTTAGTGAATTCAGAATATCGCCGAAGGGAGAGTGCTGAAAGATGTCCGCGGCGGTGAACTCCATGATCGGTGCCCAATCGGGTTCGATCGGTAGGGGCACGGAGGGCTCGGAGTCTGGAGAGGAGTCCGGCTCCTTGGAGTCACGGGCTTCGCAGAGAATAGGGCTGGTGTTCGGCTCGATCGCCGTAGAGATTGCAGCCCCCGAGGCGGTGTCCAACCACCCATCCTCGATTGGCGCAGTTGGCTCCGAATTAAGGGTCGGAGCTGATGCGGGTGCGACCTTCAGGGCACTGTTCGGTGGCATAGCTAGATCATGCCCATCGTGACAGTGTGGCGCACTCAGCTGCGGCTCGAATCCGTCGAAGATCGAGTCTCCGCGGAGGTCCGTTGTGTAGTTTAAACTTCCAAATCTGACCTAACGGCCAAGGGCGTAGCTTTCGATCTGCTCCAGATGGCCAAGCGAATTGGCCCACAGTGCAAAGCCGCCAAATACGAACATTTGTCCGGGGAGAAAAGTCTCACCCTGGATCGCATCATCGTTGATGATCGGAGGAGTCATCGGGCCTAAAAGTGACGACACAGAGGAACTCTCAATGAAAGCACCAATGTCAGTTTCAAAACCGGCGGATCTCGGGTAGGGGGTCCCGAACTGTGCGTCTAGGCGGATGGTAACAGGAGACAAGGGACACGATGTTTTTACCCAGGTTCGGGCCCTCTTGATGGAGGTAAAACCCTACGTCCTGCTTGATTGATATTGATGATATGGGTATTACAAGAGTAGATCTACCACGAGATCAAGGAGGCTAAACCCTAGAAGCTAGCCTATGGTATGATTGTTGTTCGTCCTATGGACTAAAACCCTCCGGTTTATATAGACATCGGAGAGGGCTAAGGTTACACAGAGTCGGTTACAATGGTAGGAGATCTACATATCCATATCGCCAAGCTTGCCTTCCACGCTAAGGGAAGTCCCTTCCGGACATGGGACGAAGTCTTCAATCTTGTATCTTCATAGTCCAGCAGTCCGGCCGAAGGTATAGTCCGGCTATCCGGACACCCCCTAATCCAGGACTCCCTCAGTAGGATTTGCGAGTTGTGAGTCGTGTTTCGTCTTTTCGCTTTGCTTTCGTTCCGTTGAACCTCGTTTGCTTTGGTTTGGTTTGTGCTTGTGAGACCTTTCGATCATATGGTGTAAGACATATGCACTCTATCGTACCTTATTGAGCTTATGCTATCTTGTGCTATTTACATTATGCTCATATGTACTATCTTGCTTAGAGTTAGCCTTATCATTGCAAGATATGCATTGTCTCTAAAATATAGGGGGAGTGTTGATCCTAGCATGTGTGTCGTGTAGTCCAAAGCACTCATCTAGATAGCACACATCTAGGGGGAGCCAGTCTATATTTTAGAGGTGTGGGGTTTGCCCATGTTCTATGTTGTCTCCCTTTATGCAAATCCCGTATTGTCATCAGTCCACCAAAAAGGGGGAGATTGTAAGGGCATATTTATCCCTTAGTTGTTTTGGTGATTGGTGACAATGCTTTTGCGGACTAATCATGTGCATTGAGTGTTTCAGACTTTTCATCACTAGGCACAAGACGATTTGGTGCCCCTCGAAGACTATTGAAGACGACGTTTCTCTACGTTTCTTTTCGGTGGATTTGAGTCGTAGGAAAGCCATACTATTAATAGGGGGTCCGCTCTGGAAAGGTTTGGGTGGAATCATCATGTACACGTCTACTCCTTTGCACCGCCTTTCCTTTGGCACTTTGGAGCATCCTCTATCTTTTCGTGTCTATACAAAATGTTGTGTTTGCTGAACTGGGGCATGCGGTAGTACTGCTCCTAGGAGCGGTAGTACCGCAGGCCCTTGCGGTAGTACCGGCCTTTGGTGCAGTAGTACTGCAAGTGCCCATGGTAGTACCTCTTCCTTGGAGCGGTAGTACTGTGGCCTCAGGCCAGGCGCTGCTGCTATTGCGGTAGTAGGGGCGAATGTAATTTTTTACATCTGCGCCCTATGCGGTAGTACCGCGCCAGGTGCGCGGTAGTACCGTGCACTCTGGCCAGGCTCAGCAGCTTGCAAGGCAGTAGGAGCGGATGTAATTTTTTACATCCGCACCATGCGCGGTAGTACCGCTCCTGGCTTGCAGTACTACTGTGTCGGATTTTTGCATAGATCCCAACTCAGCGGAAGTTGCCACGGATGTATTTTTATTTGTCCGTGCCTTCCCAAAATCTAGACCATCCATGCCTTGTGGTAGTACCGCAAGGGGAAGCAGTAGTACCGCACCGGCGGTTCTACCGCCCTCTGCTTCATTGCATTTGGGTTGTTCTGGTTTCTGCTGCTCGGGCGGTAGTACCGCGGGGCCCTGCGGTAGTACTGTGTGCCCTTGCGGTAGTACCGCATCCCCGGGGCGGTAGTACCGTGCATCGCAGGCTAAGTTGGTGTATAACAGTTGGATTTGTTCTTCCACTATATAAGGGGTGTCTTCTTCTCCGAGTTGACTACCTCTTCCACCCCTACACTCCATTGTTGCTCCAAGCTCCATTTTCGCCCGATCTCTCTCCCTAGCCAATCAAACTTGTTGATTCTTTAGGGATTTGTTGAGAAGGCCTGGATCTACACTTCCACCAAGAGAAATTTGATCCCCCCACTCATCCCTTGTGGATCTTGTTACTCTTGGGTGTTTGAGCACCCTAGACGGTTGAGGTCACCGCGGAGCCATATTCCATTGCGGTGAAGCTTTGTGGTGTCCTTGGGAGCCTCCAATTAAGTTGTGGAGATAGCCCCAACCTTGTTTCTAAAGTTCTGGTCGCCGCCTCCAAGGGCACCAATAGTGGAATCACGACATCTCGCATTGTGTGAGGGCGTGAGGAGAATACGGTGGCCCTGGTGGCTTCTTGGGGAGCATTGTGCCTCCACACCACTACAACGGAGACGTACTTCGCCTCAAAAGGAAGTAACTTCGGTAACACATCCTCGTCTTCACCGGCTCCACTTCTGGTTGTCTCGTGCCTTTACTTGTGCAAGCTTATTTGTGTTATATCCCTTGCTTGCTTGTGTACTTGTTCTTGTTGCATCATATAGGTTGCTCACCTAGTTGCATATCTAGACAACCTACTTTGATGCAAAGTTTAAATTGGTAAAGAAAAGCTAAAAATTGTTAGTTGCCTATTCACCCCCCTCTAGTCAACTCTATCGATCTTTTCACCACCACAACCATGGCTGCGATGGTGGTGCCAGACGTGTGCTCCATCTCCAGATGCTCCTCCACCAACCAGTGCTCCTCCATGAGTAACGGATTGTACTGTTGCTCCACCAGTAACTGCTTGAATGCGAGCATTGATGAGGGAGTCGTGGATTAGGGGGTCCTCGGACAGCCGGACTATATCCCTTGGCCGAACTGTTGGACTATGAAGATACAAGATTGAAGACTTCATCCCATGTCCGGGTGGGACTCTCCTCTGTGTGGAAGGCAAGCTTGGCCGTTCGTATATGTAGATCTCATCCCTTGTAACCAACTTTGTGTAACCCTAGCCCCTCCGGTGTCTATATAAACTGGAAGGTTTTAGTCCATAGGACAACAATAATCATACCATAGGCTAGCTTCTAGGGTTTAGCCTCTCCGGTCTCGTGGTAGATCAACTCTTGTAATACTCATATCATCAAGATCAATCAAGCAGGAAGTAGGGTATTACCTCCATCGAGAGGGCCCAAACCTGGGAAAACATTGTGTCCCCCGCCTCCTGTTACCATCCGCCTTAGACGCACAGTTCGGGACCCCCTACCCGAGATACACCGGTTTTGAAATCGACATTGGTGCTTTCATTGAGAGTTCCACTGTGTCGTCACCATAAGGCTCGATGGCTCCTTCGATCATCGGCAACGATGCGATCCAGGGTGAGGTTTTTCTCCCTGGACAGATCTTTGTATCCGCCGGCTTCGCACTGCGGGCCAACTCGCTTGGCCATCTAGAGCAGATCGAAAGCTACGCCCCTGGCCATCATGTCAGGTTTGGAAGTTCAAACAATACTACCGACATCCGCAGAGACTTGATCTTCGACGGATTCGTACCCGCGTCATGTGCGCAGCACAGTCACGACGGGCATGACTTAGCTCTACCGCCACACAGTTTTTGGGAGATCACACCTGTGGCGACTCCGGCCCTCGATCCAGAGCAGATCACGCCGTCCGAGCACGGGTGGATGGACCCCGCCCCAGAGGCCGCACACTCAGCGGCGATAGAGCCGAATACTGACTTCACCTCCTACGAGACCTGTGTTGCCGGACCTTTGGATTCGTCCCCAGCCACGGTCTCCGAACCGCCTGCATCCGTACCTATCAAATCTGATTGGGCGCAGATCACGGAGTTTTCCTCCGCGGATATCTTTCAGCACTTGCCCTTGGGCGATGTGCTAAATTCATTAAGGTCTCTCTCCTTGTCAGGAGGCCCTTGGCCGAACTGTGTTTGGCTCGAGTGGGAAGAGGACGATGAATAAATTCATTCCCCACCCACCACCCACTTAATAGCCACTGTCGATGACTTAACCGACATGCTTGATTTCGGATCCGGAGACATCGACGGTATGGACGACGATGCGGGAAACGAACAGGAACCACCGCCTGCAGGGTGCTGGACGGCCACTTCATCACATGATATATACATGGTGGATACACCCCAAGAAAATGATGATGAGGAACGGGAGGAAGCAGTGAAGGACAATTCCCTTGAGAAGCAACCAAAGCGACGGCGTAAGCGCCGCTCCAAATCCCGCCCCGGCAAAAATAGCGATAACAGTGCAAGAAAGAGTAACACCCCGGTCTACCCCAAAGGAGATAACGACCACATGAACCCAACGGTAGAGCAGGGTGAACCAGCGGACGGCGAACATAGTACGGAGCCGCTGTCAGGTCACGATGACCCTGAGGGTAAAACTCATCAACCTGTCTCCGGAGACATGAATAGTCCGGACGACGATGCACACATCATCCCTGAAAGACACTTGGAACAAGAGAACCTTCATAAAAGGCTAATTGAAACCACTCGGAGCCTGAAGAAGAAGAAGAAAATTGGCTTAAGACCGCACAGAATATGCTCAACAGCAGATGGAATAAAGTGCTTGACACGGAAGAAAAGTACGGCGGTAATTGCCACACAAAAAGCTATACAAAGCGCAAGCTGTTGCCTGAATTCGATGATGAGGCCTTAGAGCCCACTCAGCCAGAAATTAAAACGGCCGATCAACCAGACCGACCACCCTGTGGTCGCGACAGGGCGGCTAACGATGACGTACACAAATCAGCACATGACCTACGTGAGGACCTACACAGAAAAGCCAATTTGACCAGGACCATTTACGGACCTAGGAAGCGCGTCCCTTCACAGGATCATCGCCGCCCAAATGACTACACTGATAGGATAATAGTTTGGAATCAAAATCGAACACTACAACCGTCAAACACACCCAAATACAAGGGTGCCGCGCACCCCCTATGCTTCACCGACGAGGTACTGGACCATGAATTCCCAGAAGGATTCAAACCCGTGAACATAGAGTCATACGACGGAACAACAAACCCTGGGGTCTGGATTGAGGACTTTATCCTTCACATCCACATGGCTCGTGGAGATGATCTCCATGCCATCAAATACTTGCCCTTAAAGTTGAAAGGACCAGCTAGGCACTGGTTGAAAAGCCTCCCCTAAAACTCAATTGGAAGTTGGGAAGAGCTCGAGGACGCTTTCAGGGCTAATTTTCAAGGGACCTATGTCTGACCTCCGGATGCAGACGATTTAAGTCACATAATTCAACAACCCGGAGAGTCAGCCCGAAAGCTTTGGAACAGATCCTCACTGAGAAGAATCAAATTGTTGATTACCCGGACGCTGAAGCCTTATCATCTTTCAAACATAGTGTCCGGGACGAATGGCTTTCCAGACACCTCGGCCAGGAAAAGCCAAGGACAATGGCAGCCCTAACAAGCCTTATGACCCGCTTTTGCGCGGGGCGAGGATAGTTGGCTGGCCCGCAACGGCACCAGCGACCCAAGCACATCCGATGTCAGGGATGGCAATGGAAAACCATGATGCAATAAAAGCAAGCGTCGGAGCAACGAAGACAGCCCAGACAACACGATGGTAAACGCCAGATTCACGGGCTCTCGACCCGGTCAACGGAAAAAGCCATTCAAAGGCAGCAGAGATGGACCGTCCAGCCTAAACAAGATTCTGGACATATTATGTCAGATTCACGGCACCTCCGATAAACATGCAAATCACACCAATAGAGAATGTTGGGTCTTTAAGCAGGCTGGCAAGCTAAACGCCGAACACAAGGGGAGGGAGACACCAAGTGAAGATGAGGATGAGCCTCACCAACAAAACACTGGGGGACAGAAAAAATTCCCACCAAAAGTCAAAACAGTGAACATGATTCACGTAACGAAGAGAAGGAGCACACGCGCGCTCCGAGACGTATGCACCGTAGAGCCCGTTACCCCCAAGTTCAACCCTTGGTCGGCCTGCCCAATCACTTTTGATCGCGGGGATCACCCGATTAGTATCCGGCACGGAGGATCGGCTGCCTTGGTACTAGACCCAATAATTGAAGGATACCATCTCACCCGAGTCCTTATGGACGGCGGCAGTAGTCTTAATCTGATATAACAATACACAGTCCGCAAAATGGGGATAGACCCAACAAGAATCGGCCAAGGCAATACTACCTTTAAAGGAGTAGTACCAGGCCCAGAGGCCCGCTGCACGGGATCTATAGTACTAGAGGTCGTATTCGGTTCTCCCGACAACTTCCGAAGCGAAGAATTAACCTTCGACATCGCTCCATTCCGAAGCGGCTATCAAGCACTACTCGGAAGAACAGCCTTCGCTCGTTTTAACGCAATACCGCATTATGCTTATCTTAAGCTCAAGATGCCCGGTCCACGTGGCATCATCATAGTTAGCGGAAACTCGAAGCGTTCCTTACATGCGGAGGAATGTACGGCGGCTTTCGCAGCCGAACACTGAATGACCCCTCCACCCAGAATAAATGATCGGTCCGGACACGGCTAGACGAGTCCGGCACCCCCCTCGCTGTAACAGTTCAGACAAACCCGAGATTGGGTCGATGGATATACCCCCATAGGTGGCGCTAGGGGTTTCCCGCGTGTAAAAAGGACTATAGTTTGGTTTGACCTTACTTAGATCGAATTTCAATGGTCTATTAATAACAACCAATTTTCCGCACGTAGGCTTTCACCTGGGTTTTTTCTCTCTTGTAGATGACAATCGTGCTACACCCTTCCAGGACACGGCACAACGGAGACACAGGCACAGACGTGCAGGAGGGCCCCGCTCAAAGGTTTCTTTTTAGATTAAGACCCTATGTAAACCTTTCTCACTGTCTCTTGTTGCTTTACGCCCTCCGGATACTTAACACAACCGAGAGGGATGCTGACGTTATTGGCATTTTCACCACGTCGGACTAATGCACGTACCTGGAAATTCAGGGTTCATTATCAAGGGCTTTGCTCAGCCCGGTATATGTTGTAAAGTCCGAATACCTTAGGGAGTGTTTGGCGTCGCGAATTTGGCCTTATATGCATCAGCTCCGAATCATGTCTTTGGTCAAATGTTGGGTTTGCCCGGCTCCCGTGTTTTGCTACCTTACGTTCCGCTCTATTGGCTAAGGTGGCACCGGGAGAACTACTGCGATTGTGCCTTGATTCATCTGGGTGAGAACCTTAGTAGAGAACGCTGAAAATTGACTGTCATGATAAAGCGCGAGACTGGTCAACCACTCGATGACTCAGCGGAATCTTCTCGATTTGTCGGGGATATACCCCGCGGTGTAACCCGCCTGGAAGTATAACCCGGCCGGACTTGGCGATTCATCGGCGACCCGCACTGACCAGACGGTTTACAAGCAACCTGACTAAACATTATGATTCACTGGTAACCCGGCGGGCGGGACTGACGGATGACAAGGCCCAAGGCCCAGAAGGCCGGTTCATGTTATGGTGGGCCGGTTTAAGAGGAAAGGCGCGAGGAATATTTGTCTTACAAGGAGTTAAGACCTGGACTTGTATTCGGTTTGTATTAGAAGGTAGACTAGTCCTAATCCTAATAGGACTCCACATGTAACCCGCCCCTTCAACATATATAAGAAGGGGCGGGGCTCCCCAAAGGAGGACAAGTAAGAAGAAACAATCTTAAGGGTTAGGGATAACTGGGAGAGCCGGTTTACGGCGACTTCCTCATGATCATAATGAGATCTAGCCACAAACAGCATGTAGCGTTGTTACCGGATGATGTTTCCCGGGGCCCGAAGCTGTCTAAATCTTTGTCTTGCGTTGCGTCTCTCGATTCCGCTCAACCCCTCTCAAACTACCACATAGATGCGTTGGCCTCACGACTATGTCCTCACACTAGGACATCTGCCGTGAATATTCCACGACAGTTGGCGCCACCGTGGGGCCTGCGCACGGTGGTGTTAAGTTCTTGGAGGGCGCTATTCAAGGGAACGAGAAGCTTCATCCGGTTTATTGAAGAAGTTCTGGCCGGTTCGTGGGAGAGTTCCAGCCAGCTCGCTGAAAAAGTTCCGTCTGGCTCATCAAAAGGTTCCGCCGGCTTGTCAGAAAATTCCGGCTGGATCTTTGGAAAGTTCTGACCGCTTCGATGCAAGGTTCCGTCTGAATCACCCAAAAGTTCCGATCGCTTCGACAAAAAGTTCCGTACGAATCATCAAATGGTTCCAGCCGAATCGCCAAAAAGTTTCGATCGCTTCATCGGAAAGTTCTGTCCGAATCATCAAACGGTTCCAGCCGAATCACCAAAAGGTTCCGTCCGAGTCGATAAAGAGTTCTGACCTAGGTTATGGAAAAATTTCCGGCCGGATTATCAAGAGGTTCTAGTTCAAAAGTTCCGGCGGGATTATCAAGAGGTTCCAGTTCAAAAGTTTCGGATTATCAAAAGTTTCGGCCGGATTATCAAGAAGTTTCGGTTGTAGAAATTCCGGCTCAAAAAGTTCTGGCTGGTTTTGTGGAGACCTAAGGCATTAGAAGACACAGAACCAATCAACTCTTCTGTCAAAAACAAAAACAACAGTAAGCATTATCCAGCGCCAACATCTGGCAAAAAATACCAGGTGTTATTTTTCCTATGTATTTTATCAGTACATGTTAATTCATCCGACAACAATTACTCTGGTCTGTAATGTTTTTACACAGGGCAACTATTAAAAAAGGGGATGGGGGTACACCACGGATGCATGTTCAGCTATGCCGCACGGCTTCACGGACAGGCGTGTCATGGTCCGGTTTACATCAACGCACCAGCCGACTCGCCCGTCTGCGCCACAGCGCCACAAACGACTCTTACACCCGCCCTCGCGACCGGTTCACGTGTCCGCATCGGCTTATAATGAGGACATTTTGCTCGTCCGCAACGGCTTATAAACGCCGCGACCGATTCATCTGTCTGCTCCCGCGGCCGATTCACCCGTGAGGGATTTCAGTTTCACCTAGTGATTATCAACTTCATGGCGGATTATTTTTTCGGCCTAAACACATCAGGTGACGTGCATCTAAAATATATTTTATTAGCACATATTATTTTTGTCAAAGATCAGTTTATCTCTGTCTTGGTCTGCAATATTGTTTATGCAGGACAATTATTCACTACAAAGGGTATGGTTGTGTCATGGATGTATAACTCACGCCACCATTATAATGCGCTAGTATCTTACCATGCCATCAAGATCGATGAATATATGTGCAAGTCACCATTCTGCAGACCGGTTTACATCAATATGATGTGGCTAACTCGCCCGTCCACGCCGGTTTACAACGCCGGGGCCGATTCATGTGTCTGTGCCGCCTCTGAAGCCGCAGTCGTCTTTGTTGTCCATCTATTGCGGCCTGGTCTGCATTGACACACTAGGGCCGCACCTGTCTGCATGAGCGGTTTATTAAGTATGAGCAAGTCACGGCTTGGGTAGCCCGGTTTTCTTTCAACAAATTGGAGGCAAATTATCATGCATTATCAACCGCCGTCTGCACTGGATGGCTTAATGGGCAGGCGTACAAGTTGCCGCTACTACAGTTTGGTTAAAACAGACAGTTTGGAAGGAACCATTGGCCGAGTTGCTGACACGGCTTATACAGATCATTTATAACCCGTCGCAGTCACCTCAACCTTCTGTGGATTCACATTGCGCTATCAACACCAATGATATACACCATATGCTATGGTCAAATATGGAGAATCTCAAGCCAACTCCTCGAGTCGCTTTGAGACTCGGAGGCTACAATGATATGACTCAGCAAATGTTGTCGGTTTTCATTGAGGTCAAGAACCCAGGACGATGGAGGGAAAGATAACCCGGTCCCAGAGGCTACTGTTATATTAATGAAAATGAAAAGGCCGTCAGAAAATTTCTGGCTTAGAAAGTATATGACAGTTACCAAATCTCGGCTCAATGAAGGAGTTGCGGGTCATCAGAAAGGATTCCGGTTTACAATCCGGTTCAAGAGAAATCTGTCTCCCACAAAGCTTTGAAGCTCTCAAATCCGGTTTAAGAATATCCGGTTCAAAAAGAATTAATTTCTCGCAAGTTCGAGTTTAAAGGCCGTCAGAAAATTTCCGGCTAAAAATGAAGATTTCGGTCTAAAATTTGGTTCAAGGGAAAGATGTCTCCTACAAAGCTTTGAAGCTCTCAATATCCGGTTTAACATCCGGTTCAAGAAGTTATCTCTTGCAAAAAAGAAGATTGCCAAAGCGAACTTGATGCCATGATGCGCGGTTCAAACATGGGCATCCTGCTTTATTGGTTTATCATATTATTGATCATTTGGGGGCTTCCTGCTTGTTGATGACAGCTGTGACTAGCCTATTAATACGGCTATCAAGCCAATATTATCATAAGAGCATAGCTCTGGTTACTTCGGTAATCTGACTATCAAGCCAATATAATCATAAGGGGCCAAAGAGAGTCTGCTGCACAGCACAGCTCAAACATGGGTATCCCTTGAGCACAGCTCACAATAATCACTTGGGGTCTTGGTCGTATTCGAACCATAGCTACACCTCTTGATCGACGTAAGGCCATCAGGGAAATCACTTGGGGGCTTGGTCGTATCCGAACCATAGCTACACCTCTTGATCGGCGTAAGGCCAAAAGGAAATCACTTGAGGGCCAAACAGAGTGTTGCAAATGCACAACTCAAACATAGGCACCCACTGAGCACAGCTCAAAATATTGCTTGGGGATTCTTTGCTTCACAATGAACAAAGAATCTACACTTGTAATAGGCTATCAAGCCACGGCTTGGAAGCCTGGTTGTATACACCTAAAACCCCGGGTTAGCCTGCCTTTTTAAGTAAGCCACTCCGTCTAGGTAAACCTGGTATGACCTGCTGAACTTTTGACAAGTCAATCTCATAGACCCTGAACTTGTCAAAGTTAAAACGACGATTGGTTAAAGATTGAGGTCTATCTTAAAAGGCTTTGTAAAATGGTTTTACTCAGCAGCCTGGCAGCCCATGAAAAGCCTCGAATTTGGGGCCTGGCAGCTCATGAAAAGCCTCGACTATAAGTTTTCATATGCTTTTATTTGCCAAGTTTTTTTCTCCTTTGATGAGATTTATAATGGTTTTGATAAACCGGCGTTCATTAAGCCGGCTCAGCTTTCAACTACAATTTGTCAATATATGATCAGTTATAATCCGGTGCTTATTGACCCGGTCTGGTTTCGACTACAAGTCGCCAGTATTATATATGGATAATCTGGTGTTTATTACAACCCGGTACGGTTTTATCATAAACCGGCAAAATATGGAAGGAGTTATCAGTACTCAAAGATTTGGGTTATCACCCTTACTACAAAAAGTTGGTAAACCAACGATGTGATTCAATGTCACAGGTATGATATATTTCATATTTGATTATTCTTAAGTGCAGCCTTCGTTATAAACCTGGGTTATATGTTGGGCATTATGACCCGTCCGGTGGCAAACCGCAAGGACACTTTAAACTTGTTGTATGCAGAAACGGGTTGAATAAAGCATGATTATAAATCACCGGCGTTTATTAACCTAGCCTGGCTTTCGGCTATAAGTCGCCAGTATGATGATAAAGTATCCAGTGTTTATTAACTCGGACTGGCTTGGGTTTATAAGTCGCCAGTATATATTTGGATTGCGCCATTGGAATCATGCGCTCATAAATCATTGGATTATATTATTCAAATCTTCAAATAGCCAACATGGCTGGATTTTATTATGGTTATCAGTAACCAGTATTATGGTTAAGGTTTTCAAAGTCGCTTTAGCGCAATGGCTATTATATTATCAATGGATATGATTTATTCTACAATTGAAGGAATAGTCCCGAGTCGCTGCAGGCTTACAACCCGGTACTTGGGGGCTACATTATTTAAGTTGAGATTACATTAAATATGCAAGTCCCATGTCACTGCCAGCATGCACCATGGCACTTGGGGGCTAATGTAAAGTCATTTTTTGATCAACTTATTGAAGACCCAACTAATCCCATTGTAATGAGCCGGCCCTTGGGGGCTACCAATTGCTACTGTCAAAAATTCAAGGTACACAAGCCTCAGTACATTATATTGAAAGATCCACTACTCAGTTGGTAGAGTACAAAGCTCTTAACCTTATGGACGTGGGTTCAAGTCCCATGGTGGAGATTACATCGTATGATGTTATTATCAATGAATTATATACAAAGTACTAGCTCAGTATTATCTTACTGAGCCGGCCCTTAGGGGCTACACGTTGCTGCTCAAATCTACATGATCATATTTACAAAGTCCCTGCACATTATTGCATAATGACCCGGCCCTTGGGGGCTACACATTGATGTTCAAATCTACATGATCATATCTATAAAGTCCCTGCTCATTATTGCATAATGACCCGGCCCTTGGGGGCTGCACTGGTTGAAGTTTTTATGAGCATAAAGGCAATTATAAGTCCCAGGCTGCTGCAAGCATGACAACCCGGCACTTGGGGGGCTACATATGTGGAATATTTAGTTTTGACTAATGACTGCGATGAACAACATGGATTTCTTCAAAGTAGTAATATTTATATTGAAGCAAGTCTTAAGCCATCACTTTGTTCTGCTCAAGACTTGGGGGCTACAGGTAATATGGATATAAGAGAGAAAAATCTTCAAATTCTCAGTTTTGAATAAACCAGATTGACCTGGTGTCTGCAACAATCATAACCCGGCGTTGTCAATAATTATGAACCGGTGTTGGCAACAATCATGAACCGGCATTGGCAACAATCATGACCCGGAATTATCAGTTTTTATAACCCGCCGATTTTGGAAATCATAGCTTGGCAAGTTCTACATTTTCAAGCCGGCTGAATATCAGTTGAATATTTGAAGACCAATATTTTTGTCAAATCAGAGCATTGAAGGCCGACTCAAATGGATTCTTTATTTACAATATTTATTCTACAAGCAAATTGATTATGAAGCTGATCTATTGACCCGGATTTTTTAGAAGAAGAAAATGACAAGGACTTAAGGATGATCAGGTGCCGGTTTACAAGAATTCTTAACCCGGAGCACAACCTGTCAAATTTGTTCTTGTGTTTATTTTGCAGCATAAGTTTACCATGGATAAATCCAAGCTAAACTTGGGGGCTAATGTCGGGGATATACCCCGCGGCGTAACCCGGCCGGACTTGGCGATTCACCGGTGACCCGCACTGACCAGACGGTTTACAAGCAACCTGACTGAACATTATGATTCATTGGTAAACCAGCGGGTGGGACAGACGGATGACAAGGCCCAAGGCCCAGAAGGCCGGTTCATGTTATGGTGGGCTGGTTTAAGAGGAAAGGCATGAGGAATATTTGTCTTACAAGGAGTTAAGACCTGGACTTGTATCTGGTTTGTATTAGAAGGTAGACTAGTCCTAATCCTAATAGGACTCCACATGTAACCCACCTGAGGGAGTCCTCGATTAGGGGGTATCCGGACAGCCGGATTATATCCTTTGGCCGGACTGTTAGACTATGAAGATACAAGATTGAAGACTTCGTCCCATGTCCGGATGGGACTCTCCTTGGCGTGGAAGGCAAGCTTGGCAATACAGATATGTAGAACTCCTTCCTTGTAACCGACTCTGTGTAACCCTAGCCCCCTCCGGTGTCTATATAAACCGGAGGGTTTAGTCCGTAGGACGAACAACAACAATCATACCATAGGCTAGCTTCTAGGGTTTAGCCTCTCTGATCTCGTGGTAGATCAACTCTTGTACTACTCATATTATGAAGAACAATCAAGCAGGACGTAGGGTATTACCTCCATCAAGAGGGCCCGAACCTGGGTAAAACATCGTGTCCCCTGCCTCCTGTTACCATCCGCCTAGATGCACAGTTCGGGACCCCTACCCGAGATCCGCCGGTTTTGACACCGACATTGGTGCTTTCATTGAGAGTTCCTCTATGTCGTCACCCTTAGGCTTGATGGCTCCTTCGATCATCGATAGCGATGCAGTCCAGGGTGAGACTTTTCTCCCCGGACAGATCTATGTATTCGGCGGCTTCGCACTGCAGGCCAACTCGCTTGGTCATCTGGAGCAGATCGAGAGTTACGCCCCTAGCCACCAGGTCGGGTTTGGAAGCTTAAACTACATGGCCGACATCCGCGGAGACTTGATCTTCAACGGATTCGAGCACCTGCCAAGTGCGCCGCACTGTCACGATGAGCATGATTTAGCTCTACCATCGGACAGTGTTCGGGAGACTGCACCGGCAACCGCTCCGACCCTCAATTCGGAGCCAATTGCGCCATCCATGGATGGGTGGATAGAACCCACCACGGAGGCCATATCCTCAGCGGCGATCGAGCTGAGTATCGACCTTACCCTTCACAGGAGCCGTGACGCCGAACTGCCGGATTCATCCCCGGCCACGGACTCCGAACCGCCTGCGCCCGTGCCTATCGAATCCGACTAGGCGCCGATCATGGAGTTCACCTCCGCGGATATCTTTCAGCACTCGCCCTTTGGAGACATACTGAACTCATTAAGGTCTCTCTCCTTGTCAGGAGAGTCCTGGCCGAACTATGTCCGGCAGGATTGGGATGCGGATGGCGAAGAAATTCGCCGCCCACCCACCACCCACTTAGTAGCCACTGTCGACAATTTAACCGACATGCTCGACTTCGACTCCGAAGACATCGACGGTATGGACGATGATGCAGGAGACGAACAAGAGCCACTGCCCACAGGGCACTGGACAACCACCTCATCATATGATATATACATGGTGGACACACCCAAAGAAGGCAATGGCGACGGGACAATGGAGGATGACCCCTCCAAGAAGCAACCCAAGCGCCAACGACAGCGACGCGGCTCTAAGTCTCGCTAAAGAAAAAGCGGTGATACCGGCACAGGAGATAATAGCACTCCGGACAGTGCCGAAGATGACGACAATCCCCTCCAGCAAGATTTAGAGCAAGAGGATGGAGAAGCCAGCCCTCCCGAGAGAGCAGCAGATGGAGAGGCGGAGGATGATAATTACATGCCTCCCTCTGAAGACGAGGCAAGCCTCGACGATGACGAATTTGTCGTGCCTGAGGATCCCATCGATCAAGAGCGCTTCAAGCGCCGGCTTATAGCCATGGCAAATAGCCTTAAGAAAAAGCAACATCAGCTTCAAGCTAATCAAGATTTGCTAGCTGACAGATGGACTGAAGTCCTTGCGGCCGAGGAATATGAACTCGAACGCCCCTCCAAGAGTTATCCAAAGCGCAGGTTGCTACCCAGACTAGAGGAGGAAGCATTAAAACCTACATCTCCAGCATATGACACGGCTGATCGGCCACCTCGTGGCCGCGACAGAGAGGCATTTCAGCCAAAAGCTCAGCCCGCACCCCGATGCCACTCAAATAAAAATGTCAAGGCACGGGGAAACGCGCTAGACCTGCGAGACATATTGGAGGACAAAGCAAAACATGCAAGATTGATCTACGGATCACGAGGGCGCGCCACTACGCGAGATGATAACCGTCACGCCGGATACAGTAAAAGTAAATCCGGCCGGGCCGAACACAGCGGACAAGACTCATTTGAGGTGCGTCGCGATATAGCCCAGTACAGAGGCGCCGCACACCCCCTATGCTTCACAGATGAAGTAATGGATCACCAAATCCCAGAGGGTTTCAAACCCGTAAATATTGAATCATACGACGGCACAACAGATCCTGCGGTATGGATCGAGGACTTCCTCCTGCACATCCACATGGCCCGCGGTGATGATCTACATGCCATCAAATACCTCCCACTCAAACTCAAAGGACCAGCTCAGCATTGTCTCAACAGCCTGCCAGCAGAATCCATTGGTTGTTGGGAGGATCTGGAAGCCGCATTCCTCGACAACTTCCAGGGCACTTATGTGCGACCACTAGATGCCGATGACTTGAGCCACATAATTCAGCAGCCAGAGCAATCTGCCAGGCAATTCTGGACACGGTTCCTAACAAAGAAAAATCAAATCATCGACTGTCCGGATGCAGAGGCCCTAGCAGCTTTTAAGAACAACATCCGCGACGAGTGGCTCGCCCGGCACCTTGGCCAGGAAAAGCTGAAATCTATGGCAGCCCTCACGACACTCATGACCCGCTTTTCCGTGGGAGAGGACAACTGGCTGGCTCGAAGCAATAACATATCAAAGAACCATGGTACTTCGAATACCAAGGATAGTAATGGCAGGTCATGTCGCAACAAACACAAGCGTCACATCAACAACGACATTACCGAGGATACGGTAGTCAATGCCGGATTCAGAGGCTCTAAACCCGGTCAGCGGAAAAAGCCATTCAAAAGAAGCACTCTGGGCCCGTCCAGTTTGGACCGTATACTTGATCGCTCGTGCCAAATACACGGCACCCCCGACAAGCCAGCCAACCACTCCAACAGGGAATGTTGGGTGTTCAAGCAGGCCAGCAAGTTAAATGCCGAAAACAAAGATAAGGCATCACATAGCGATGACGAGGAGGAGCCCCGGCCGCCGAACACCGGAGGACAGAAGATGTTCCCCCCACAAGTGCGGACGGTGAACATGATATACGCAACCCACATCCCCAAGAGGGAGCAAAAGCGTGCATTAAGGGACGTATATGCGTTGGAGCCAGTCGCCCCAAAGTTCAACCCATGGTCCTCCTATCCGATCACCTTCGATCACAGGGACCATCCCACTAGTATCCGTCATGGCGGATTCGCCGCACTAGTACTAGACCCAATCATCGACGGATTTCACCTCACTCGAGTCCTTATGGACGGCGGCAGCAGCCTGAACCTGCTTTATCAGGACACAGTGCGCAAAATGGGTATAGGCCCCTCAAGGATCAAACCCACAAAAACGACCTTCAAAGGCATCATACCAGGCGTAGAGGCCCATTGCACAGGCCCAGTCACACTGGAAGTGGTCTTCGGATCCCCAGATAACTTCCGAAACAAGGAGTTAATCTTTGATATAGTCCCGTTTCGCAGTGGCTATCATGCACTGCTCGGGCGAACCGCATTTGCGAGATTCAATGCGGCACCGCATTATGCATACCTCAGCTCAAGATGCCAGGACCTCGGGGGGTCATCACAGTCAATGGAAACACAGAGTGCTCTCTCTGCACGGAGGAGCACACTGCAGCCCTCGCAGCAGAAGCACAAAGCAGCCTCTTCAGGCAATCCACTAGTTTGGTGATTAAACGCTCGGACACCGTCAAGCGCGCCCGGAGTAATCTGCAACAAGACCACCTGGCATGCTCCGAGCTCGCATAGCAATGCGCCCCCACCCCAGTCCCCGCCAAACGGCGAAATCCGTACCACACGTACATAATTATGCATTGAAAATGCCATGGGCATAGGTGGGGGGGCACGACTACGGCATGCCCCAAAACGCGGCTCAACCGCACTAGGGGCTTCCCGCCTTATTATTTTTTCTCTCTTTCAAGACTTTACTCTCTGGAAACCCCGTCCGGTAGTACGATTGCCGAACACACGATACAACAACCAAGGAGGCAGAAAGCTACGTCGCATCATGGAATTCCCAGGTGGTCTCTGATAACGAGTGAAATACCTACTTTAAATACCATTCCTCAGCTTGCCCTTGGAGGGGACATGTCAAATAGTCCTACTTTTTGCTTATCGCACTACTTGTATCATTCTTCTTCGACGCACCTTTTTGAATAAATAATGCATAGCACTAGACTATTACCGCATTCTCTATTCTTTTTTATATATATGTTCATTCATGACATTCAGCACCCGTACACTCTGGTACGGGCAATACGCCAGGGGCTTAGCTTACCCCATAATACGGCGTGAGAAGTCCGAACACTTTCGACAGTGCGGCACCCCGAACTTATAGCATTATATGAATCAGCTCCGAATCATGTCTTGGGTCAATAGTTGGGTTTTCTCGGCTCCCATGTTTTGGTACCTTACGTTCCACTATATCGGCTAAGGTAGCACTGGGAGAACTACTGCGATTGTGCCCCGGTTCATCTGGGCAAGCACCTCAGTAGAGAAAGCTAAAACTGACTGTCATGATAAGGCGAGAGCTGGTCACTGTTCAAGAGGTCTCGAGTCCCTAAAGACTTATGCCGCTTAGAGCGAGGAGTCGGCTTTGTCCGGCTTAAGGCGTGTATAGCGCCCCGAATTCGGCCTTCCGAATACTAGGTGCTTCGCCAAAATTTAAAATTGTAGACTTCTATGGCTAAGTGAGAGTGATAAAGCATTATAGTCCGATTACCTTGTTCGTTGTGCTGAGCACCTCCCTCGAAGGACCCAACAATGGGAAAAAGAGTGCTCAGATTTATCCCGAACACCCCAGCACTCGTGGCATGGGGGCAGAAGCCGACGACTGACCATCTCTCAGATTTAATAAACAGCCACACAGAAGGTAATATTTTAAATTCAAACAAGCATTGCATAGCGCATATGAACAAGTTTTCATAATACGGGATCACACGAGCAAGTTCATTCAAAAATTACACCCTTCGCACACTCGTCCGCCACAAGATGGGCACCCTTCAGGACACCCTCATAATACATTTCGGGGTGGCGATGCTCCTTGCCCTGCAGCGGCTCCTCCTTCACCAGCTTCTCGGCGTCCATCTTGGCCCAGTGCACCTTCGCATGGGCAAAAGCCCGGTGTGCACCGTCGATGCAGACGGACCGCTTTATGACTTCTAGCCGTGGGCAGGCATCCACAAGCCGCCTCACCAGGCCGAAGTAGCTATTGGGAAGGGAGTCGCCAGGCCAAATCCGGACTATAAGGCACCTCATGGCCTGTTCGGCCGCCTTGTGCAGCTCGACCAGTTGCTTCAGCTGGTCGCTCACAGGCATCGGGTGTTCGGTCCTAGTATACTGAGACCAGAACAACTTCTCCACCGAGCTTCCCTCCTCGGCCTGGTAATACTTTGCGACATCCGACACGCTGCGGGGTAAATCTGCGAATGCTCCTGGAGAGCTCCGGACTCGGGTAAGTAACAAGTAATTTACTTTCACATGCTTGCTTTGCATATTGAAGGCCTTACCCGCCGCTATCTTCCTCATCGCCTCAATTTCCTGGAGGGCCTTTTGGGCTTCAGCCTTGGCTTTCTTTGTGCTCTCGAGGGCCGCGGCAAGCTCGGACTCTCGCGTCTTCGAGTCAAGCTCCAAAGCCTCGTGCTTCTTCACGAGAGCCTGGAGCTCTTGCTACACCTCGCCCACCCGTGCCTCTTGTTTTTCCCGCTCGGTGCGCTCCTTGGCCGCTTTGCTTTCGGCCTCGGACAGCGCTTGCTTCAGGGTCGCCACTTCGGTCGTGGCCCCTGGCACATCCATGATGATCCTATCATTTTGCAACCGCATCTATATATATATAGGCATTACTTACCTTTGTTCTCCTCGAGCTGCCTCTTGGCAAGACGGAGCTCTTTCTCGGACCGCTCGAGGTTCTGCCTCAGTGCAGCGACCTCCGCAGTCAGTGCGACAGAGGTTAGTAGCGAAGCCTGCATACGCATATAGACATACTTATATTAGACTCCTGCAGATATTATTTGATCCTCTATTTGGCTTTTCTTTGTGAACACCAAATAGAGCACCAGGGGCTACTGTATGCGGTAATATTTTCCTATATTTTAAATACTTACCTCAAAGCCTGTTAGAAGGCTGGCACAGGCTTCAGTCAGTCCGCTCTTGGCGGACTGAACCTTCTTGATCACCACACTCATAATAGTGCGGTGCTCTTCGTCGATGAAAGCGCCGCGAGGCGCTCCCAGCAGGTTGTCCGGTGCCTCTGGATGGACAGAGGTCACCGGCACGGGCGGCTTGCCCCTCTTGGAAGGGGGCCGCCTGCCGGAGTCCGGAACCACTGGAGGTTCCGGTGCGGCGTTCGGCTGGGGCCGAACTTGGAGCCCTTGGGAGTCTTGCTCCCTTCGCGCCTGGAGTCCAGAAGGTCGCCTTGAGGCGCCTCCGGGACTGACTCCCCCTCGGCTCGGTGCCCCTTGAGACTGTACCTCGACATCGTCCGTAGGGCGAGGAGAGGAGGCGGTTGGAAGTGTATCACTATTCATATCCAACGAGTCCAAGGAACCGTCCGACGAGGATACGTCGATACGGGCTCGGGGCGGACTGCATAATCATATTCGACGTTAGGAGAAGCAATGCAACAAAAGTATGCTATGAGTTACTCTGGTGTCCGAATACTTATGACTTCGCCAGGGGCTTGGCCCTGAGTAACCACTCGTCTTCGCCGTCGTCGGCGGTGGTGGAACAGTCCGGAAGGAGAGTCCTTCCCTTCTTGGACCCTTCGGCCTCCCCGGTTAGGGCGACCTTCCTTTTCTTGTCTCCCCTGGCTGGAGGGGGAGAATCTTCATCTTCCTCCTCCTCGTTTTCATGGGAGGAGTGCGTCTCGGAGTTACCGTACGATTAGTCCGATACCACCTGGCACCGGGAACTCTTTCGGGTTCCCTTGGCCTTCTTCTTGGTCTTCTCCAGCACCTCATAAGGAGTCGGAGTCCGCATCTCCGTCAGGAGAGCGTCTGCAGGGTCTTCGGGCAGAGGGGCCGGACAGTTAATCTGCTCCGATGTCTCCACCCAGTCCTGTCAAAGGCATGGGAGCTCAGACCCCGCACATGGTTAAGCTTTGGGAAATAAATACCCTACCAGATGTACAGAACTTACCGGATTTGCAGGGCGCTTCGCGCTTAGCCCGTGGTCCTCGGTAAGAAAAGGGGGGACGTCGGCGCCCTTGAACAGCACCTTCCAGACGTCCTTATGCGTCCTGTCGAGGAGCTCGCGTAGAGTCTGGTGCGGGGCCAGGTCGAACTCCCATAAGTTGAAAGCCCATTGTTGACACGGGAGGATCCGACGGAAGAGCATGACCTGGACTATGTTGACAAGCTTAAGTTTCTTGCTTATCATGTTCCGGATACACTTCTGGAGTCCGTCCAGCTCCACAGATGAGCCCCAGGACAGGCCCTTCTCCTTCCAGGAAGTGAGTCGCGTGGGGATTCCGGATCGAAACTCGAGGGCCGCCACCCAGTTGGTGTCGCGCGACTCAGTGATGTAGAACCACCCCGATTGCCACCCCTTTATGGTCTCCACGAAGGAGCCCTCGAGCCATGTAACGTTGGACATTTTGCCCACCATGGCTCCGCCGCATTCCTCTTGTTGGCCGCCTACTACCTTCAGCTTGATATTGAAGGTCTTCAGCCACAGGCTAAAGTGGGGCCGGATGCGGAGGAAAGCCTCGCACACGATGATGAACGATGAGATGTTGAGGATGAAATTCGGGGCCAGATCATGAAAGTCCAGCCCATAATAGAACATAAGGCCGTGGACGAATGGATGGAGGGGAAACCCCAGTCCGCGGACGAAGTGGGGGAGGAAAAACCACCCTTTCGTAAGGTTCCGGGGTAGGGACGATCTGCACCGCGGCTGGCAGCCGGTGCGCGATATCCGCGGCTAAGTATCCGGCCCCACGTAGTTTTTTGATGTGTCCCTCCGTGGCGGAGGAGACCATCCACTTGCCTCCCGCTCCGGACATGTTTGGAGAGAGTTGAGGAGAAGGATGTGGACTTGGGCGCTGGACCTCGAGTGCGCGAGAATGGATGAGCAAGGAAGAAGAAGGCGTGGGTAGAAAAAGGTGAAACCTTATCCCTTTATAAGGGCGGACGAAAGTATGCGCCCGCACCAGCCTGGTAAAACTCGCTTATCCCCCAAGCGTCGTAATTGATGGTGCGGTTGGGTTAACCACATCCGTATTGATGGGAATCCCGTTATAAGGGGACACGATCTCTGCTTCGACAAGACGTGCCAAGGAAACCGCCTTGCGAAACACGCTAAGATAGGTTATGAAAAACGATTCGAATAAAGACATGGCTGTGATGTGATGTCACGCTACGGGGTACGTCAGCAGATTAGATTTGTGAAAATATTATTCTCTCTACGGTGGTATGTGGAACTTGTTTTGCAGAGCCGGACATGATCCTCGTGTTCAAAATCTTCTATGAAGTATTCGGAGGAGGAACCCGCCTTGCAATGCCGAAGATAATCTGCGCGCCAGACTCATCGTCATTGAAGCCTGGTTCAGGGGCTACTGAGGGAGTCCTGGATTAGGGGGTATCCGGACAGCCGGATTATATCCTTTGGCCGGACTGTTGGACTATGAAGATACAAGATTGAAGACTTCGTCCCGTGTCCGGATGGGACTCTCCTTGGCATGGAAGGCAAGCTTGGCAATACGGATATGTAGATCTCCTTCCTTGTAACCGACTCTGTGTAACCCTAGCCCCCTCCGGTGTCTATATAAACCGGAGGGTTTAGTCCGTAGGACGAACAACAACAATTATACCATAGGCTAGCTTCTAGGGTTTAGCCTCTCTGATCTCATGGTAGATCAACTCTTGTACTACTCATATTATCAAGAACAATCAAGCAGGACGTAAGGTATTACCTCCATCAAGAGGGCCCGAACCTGGGTAAAACATCGTGTCCCCTGCCTCATGTTACCATCCGCCTAGACGCACAGTTCGGGACCCCCTACCCGAGATCCGCCGGTTTTGACACCGACACCGCCCCTTCAACATATATAAGGAGGGGCAGGGCTCCCCAAAGGGGGACAAGTAAGAAGAAACAATCTTAAGGGTTAGGGATAACTGGGAGAGCCGGTTTACGGCGACTTCCTCATGATCATAATGAGATCTAGCCACAAACAGCATGTAGGGTTGTTAATGATGTTTCCCGGGGCCCGAAGCTGTCTAAATCTTTGTCTTGCGTTGCGTCTCTCGATTCCGCTCAACCCCTCTCAAGCTACCACATAGATGCGTTGGCCTCACGACTAAGTCCTCACACTAGGTCATCTGCCGTGAATATTCCATGACACGATTCCTACGTATTAACGAAGGACCGGTTTCCTGGTCATGTATGTACCCGCACCGTATTCGGATAAGCGCGGAGGTACCAGGGGCTATATAGTAGCCCGACTGTCAAACTCCTATGGCTAAGTGAAAGTGTTAAAGCAATATAGTCCGATTGCCTTGTTCACCACGCTATCACCTCCTTCATGGACCAAGACGTTGGATCAAGTGTGAATACGTGCTTTTCCAAACACCCCCGCATTATGTGTGTGGGGGCTAAAGCCGACAACTACAAACTTTCAGGTTATATACATACATAAAACGGCTGCACAGGAGGCATCATAATACTTTCAGGCAAAAGTATAGACATAGCCTTTATAATTGAAAGAATATTGTTTTTACAATTGAGACACATGTCACTCGAACATGATACTCTTCGAGCACTGTGCCTCTACTAACCGAGCGCCTTCTAGGACTTCTCCTAAATAGTGCTTGGTCGAGACCTCGCCTACGATCGGACCCTGGGTTGCAATAGCGGTAGCATCCATCTCTGCCCAGTATGTATTAACACGGGCAAGAGCCATCCGTGCACCCTCTATGCACGCCGACCTCTTTACGGCATCGATACGCTGCACAGCACCAAGGAATCGTTGCACTAAACCAAAATAACTATTCGGCTTTAGCCCTTCCGGCCAAAGATGATCCACAACAGACCTCATAGCAAGCCTGGATAACCTATGGAGCTCCGCCCACTCGGCCATTTGCTCATTTAAGAGCAGCGGACGCATCGGAGCATTGAAATGCGACCATAACAACTTCTCTACTTCGTGATCTTCTTGATCTTTGAAAAACGCAGTCGCATCAGCAGCACTCATTGCCAAGTCCGCATATGCATCTGCAGCACTCCATAATCGATCCAGAGGGGCATACTTCGGATCTCCGAACTTCGTCCACAACAAAAACGGCTTCCCAGTCGTGATATATCCGGCTTGATGGAGGTCCTCCTCTGCCGCTCTGATTTTAGAACGGGTTTCCTTAGCTGCCTCCACAGCTCTCTTCAGGTCAGCCGCTCTCACTTGGCTTTCCTTTTCAAGAAGCTCATATCAGCCAGCGGCATCTTTCAGCTCAGCAGCCATCTTGGCTATTTTATCTTTGCTCTTGTGATGAGCAGCCTGTTTGGCTCTTAAGTCTTGGGCCGCCTTTAGGGCAGCCGCATCACTTCTCCTGGCTTGTTCCTTGGCTCGGGCAGGGTCTCCACGGCGGTAGCTCCATCTGCAGTCACAACATACATTAGATACTAGCATCATGCTCCTCTTAATATCTGTTGACCACCCGAAAATACATACCCTGTGCCTCGTCAAGCCGCTTGTTCACAAGCGCAATGTCGGCATCTGCCGCGTCAAGTTGACGGCTTAGTTCGGCAAGCTCGGCAATCCGGCCAGCCACCTGACTGTCACCCGCCTGCATAGGATAGAAGCGTGATCATTACCTGGGATTATGATTCTTTGTTTGCCGCCTCTCGACAGAAACCAGAGTCTCAGGGGCTACTATCGGTATAGAGCACACCTAGTGAGTGCGGTACCGTCAAAAATTTATATATTACTTTGCGTACCTCAAAGCCTCTTAGTAGGCTCGCAAAAGCTTCATGCAACCCACTTTTGGCGGATGAGATCCTCTTGATCACAGTAACCATTAAGGTACGATGCTCCTCTGAGATTGCCGCTTGCTGCAAAAGATTCATCAGTGCGTCCAGTTGCGCACCGGACAATCCTAGACTCTTTCTGTCGCTCCCCTTAGGAGCCGAATACTCCGAACTTCGGGTAGCCGAAGGGATACCTTCTGGCCTTGACGAATCAGGAGAAATCCTCCGTGATGACACCTCAGGGTCGTCCGCCCCAGGAGGCGGGGAGACAAGGGGAGGCGTTTCGCTCTCCATCATCTCCGGAAGAAAATCCCCCAAAAACGAACTCTGTCGGGAAGGGCTACGATCCGGACTGCAAGACATATGCCTCGGTTATTGTCCGCGGAGATAAGGCAAAATATATTTACCAAAAGTACTTTTGTTCACTTACAGCTCGGTGGAGGGCTGACCCCCTTGCGGGCACTGGGCGGCAAGGACGCCCTCCGAGGCAGGGCCCCCTGGTGAGGGTTTCTTCTCTCGTTTGGAAACCTTTGTTTCCAAGTCTTCAGGAGCGGTCCTTTTCCTTCCTTAGGAAGAGGGAATTTTGGATTCTTCTCCCCGATTATCCTCCTTCATGGAGGTACTAATTCCCCCGGTTTGGATGAGCAATACGCGAGGCTTGCTTTCGGCTTCTTCGTCTCCCCTTTTATCTTCCCCCGAGGGCACTTGATAAGGTGCGCACTCCAGCATCCTAGCTAGTACAGGATCCGGCGAGCCCTCGGGAAGGGGGGCCGAACACCTGATCATCTTTGCCTTTCGTACCCAGTCCTGGCCAAGAGCAATTCTTTCAGAATTATATTATGGCAAATGAAAAGACAGTGTGTTCGGTCGTGGAAATACTTACCTGGGTATCTGGATGATTACAGTTGGGACCCGCATCCTCGGTGGTGTCCGGACACTTTATTCGTGATCCGAAGAACAATTTATACATCTCTTCGAGCGTCCCGCCGAAGAACTGCTGAATAGTTTGCGGTCCTTCCGGGTTGAACTCCCACATACGAAGAGATCGACGTTGGCATGGCAGGACTCGACGAACTAGCATAACTTGCATTACTTTGACGAGACCGACGTCCCTCTTGAGGAGATCTCGGATGCGACTTTGCAATGTTGGCACATCATTAACCGGCCCCAGTCTAGCCCCTTGTTAACCCATGACGCCAGTTGTGGTGGGGGGCCCGAACGGAAGGCGGGGGCAGCCACCCACTTAGTACTTCGGGGAGCTATGATGTAAAACCACTCCCGCTGCCATAAGTTGGATATCTCCGGGAAGGAACCCTTTGGCCATGGGGCATCAACACCTTTGCTTATTGTGACCCCTCCGCATTCTGTGTGTCGCCCATTGATCATTTTCGGCTTCACATTGAAGGTCTTGAGACATAAGCCGAAGTGTGGGGTGATGCGGAGGAAGGCCTCACATACGACGATAAAACGACGAGATGTGAAGGATGGAATCCGGAGCTAAATCGTGGAAGTCAAGCCCATAATAGAACATGAGCCCTCTAACGAAGGGATCAAGACTAAAGCCTAGCCTTCGGAGGAAGTGGGAAACAAATACGACACTCTCGTTGGGTTCGGGAGTGGGGATGACCTATCCTCGGGCAGGCAGCCTGTGCGAGATTTCAGCGGTCAGATACCTGGCCTCCCTTAGCTTCTTGATGTCCTCCTCTGTGACAGAGGAAGCCATCCACCAGCCCTGAAGGTTGGACCCGGACATGATTGAAGGTCCGAAGCGCTTCGCCTGAGCCTTGGGTGTTGGAACTCGGGGTGGGGGAAGGGAGGGATTGAGCACGATAAGAAAAGGACATGGTTTGGCCCTTTATAAAGAGGGCGAATATCAAGCGTCCTCCGCGTGGCCGTTTGGAACTTGCCTAAAATCAAGGAGTCATACTAACGAGAACGATTGGGTTACCCACACCCGTATTGATGAGAATCCCGTGATAAGGGGACACGATCTCTGCTTCGACAAGACGTGCCAATAAAACCGCCTCGCAACACGTGCAATGGCTGGTTGGGAAAAACGGTTCGAATAATGACCGAGGCCAGGGCGTGATGCCACGTTATGAAAAGTTGTCAGCAGATTAGATTCGTGGAAATATTATACTCCCTACAGTGGTATGTGGAATTTGTTTTGCAGAGCCGGACACTATCCTTGTGTTCAAAATCTTCTATGGAGTATTCGGAGGAGGAACCCGCCTTGCAATGCCGAAGACAATCTGCGCGCCGGACTTATCGTCATTGAAGCCTAGTTCAGGGGCTACTGAGGGAGTCCTGGATTAGGGGGTCCTCGGACAACTGGACTATATCCCTTGGCCGGACTGTTGGACTATGAAGATACAAAATTGAAGACTTCGTCCCGTGTCCGGGTGGGACTCTCCTCTGCGTGGAAGGCAAGCTTGGACGTTCGGATATGTAGATCTCCTCCCTTGTAACCGACTTTGTGTAACCCTAACCCCTCCGGTGTCTATATAAACCAGAGGGTTTTAGTCCGTAGGACAACAACAATTATACCATAGGCTAGCTTCTAGGGTTTAGCCTCTCCGATCTCGTGGTAGATCAACTCTTGTAATACTCATATCATCAAGATCAATCAAGAAGGAAGTAGGGTATTACCTCCATCGAGAGGGCCCAAACCTGGGTAAACATTGTGTCCCCCGCCTCCTGTTACCATCCGCCTTAGACGCACAGTTCGGGACCCCCTACCCGAGATCCGCTGGTTTTGACACCGACAACTGACACCTCCTCAACCGGTTCGTGTGCCAGCTCCTCCTCCCCCGCCTCTGCTAGCATCCGGTTTTAGTGTTGGCTCGCGTGTAGTTGGGTGAAACCAAACACCAACAACTCCTGCTTCAGTTCAGGCGTTTGCTCCTCCTCCTCCATGGCGATCTCCCCCCTAATACGTCCATTTTGCATCTGTTTTCCTATTGTTATTTATAATGTTATTGGCCATTTTTCACTTTATAATACAGTTCTAATGCATTTTCTCTCTTAATTTGCAAGATTTATATGGAGAGGGAGATTGCATGCAGCTGTAATTCTGGACCTAAAAGAGCTACATCAGAGATACCTATTCTACAGAGCTCCAAATGACTTGAAACTTCACAGAGATTTTTATTGAATATATAAAAACATATTGGAATCAAGAAATACCAAAGGGGGGGCACCTGCTGGTCACAAGGCAACAGGGCGTGACCACTCCCCGAGGGCACCCTGATGCCTTGTGGGGCCCACAAAAGGCCCCCGGTGCCCATCTTCTGCTATATGAAGGTTTGACCTAGAAAAAATAGATACATGACTTTCAGGATGAAGCGCCGCCGTCTCGAGGCGGAACCTGGGCAAGAGCACTTTTGCTCTCCGGCGGAGCGATTCCGCCGGGGATGCTTCCTTCCGGGAGGGGGAAATTGAAGCCATCGACATCACCAACGATCCTCACATAGTGGGAGGACCAATCTTCATCGACATCTTCACTAGCACCATCTCATCTCAAACCCCTAGTTCATCTCCTGTATTCAATCTTTGTCCCAAAACCTCAGATTGGTATCTGTGGGTTGCTAGTAGTGTTGATTACATCTTGTAGTTGATGCTAGTTGATTTTTTGGTGGAAGATTAAACGTTCAGATCCTCAGGCATATTCAATACACCTCTGATCTTGAACATGAATATGATTTGTGAGTAGCTACTTTTGTTCTTGTGGACATGGGAGAAGTCTTGTAATAAGTAATCATGTGATATTGGTATTCATTCGATATTTTGATTATATGTATGTTGTTGCTTCCTTTAGTGGTGTTATGTGAATGCTGACTACATGACATTCACCATACTTGGGCCTAAGGAAAGACATTCTGGAGTAATAAGTAGATGATGGGTTGCCAGAGTGACAGAAGTTTAAACCCTAATTTATGATTTATTCTGTAAGGGGTTGATTTGAATCCATATGTTTCATGCTATGATTAGATTTATTTTAATTCTTCTTTCATAGTTGCAGATGCTTGCGAGAGGGGGTAATCATAAGTGGGTTGTTTGTTCAAGTAAGAATAGCACCCAAGCACCGGTCCACCCACATATCAAATTATCAAAGTAGCGAACGCGAATCAACTAAATATGATGAACATAGCTTGACGAGAATTCCCATGTGTCCTCGAGAGCACTTTGTTTTATATAAGAGAACTTTCCGGCTTGTCATTTGTTATGAAAAGGATTGGGACACTTTGCTGCACCTTTGTTACTATTGCTACTTTTTACTTGTTACGAATTATCTTGCTACAACATTATCTATCATTGTTACTTTCAGTACTTGCAGAGAGTACCTTACTGAAAACCACTTATCATTTTCTTCTGCTTCTCGTTGGGTTGGACACTTTTACTTATCGAAAGGACTACGATTGATCCCCTATACTTGTGGGTCATCACCCCCATGGCCATGGGGTTGCCCTCTCTCCTCATTTATCTCCTCCTCCAAGCACTATAGGGTTGTCATGCCTCATTGTGGGCCTAACACCGGGCCTCCATGTCATGGACCTCCACCGCAATTTGGGTGTGGTGTACTGACGCGAGCCTCCTGGACCACATAGGAATGGACTGGGCCACAACTACGTCAGACGATGGACAAATATGTGAATGTGTGATTGGACGATGGCACGGACGGTGGGAGAATGGCTCTGAGGGGTAGGGTTTTGGGGTGTGGCTGGCTTGCTTCAATAGCTGATGTGGGCAGAGCGGCGGGTTGAATGCGGGTAGCCGAAGTTGTCTCCTCGTTCGCCACACCAATGTGAATGCCGGATAGGCGAAAAACCGGTCAGTCAGCACAAATGTTGGCTGACCACCGTTCGATCATGTCCGCTCTAACCGATATGGATGCAGCGTGGAGAAAGGGTTCTGGAGATAGCAATAGCAGCGGTAGAGGGGTCTTACCAGATTCGGCCATGCGTCACCCTTGTCGCCCCTCCGCCGCTACTCCGCCACTCACCGCCTCGAATCGCCGCTGCACCGTCGCTACCCTGCCGCCTCGATTCACGCCTCCGCCGCCCCGATTCGCCGCTCCTCCGCCGCTCCTCGTCCTCTCTTCGCCTCGAATCGCGCCACGCCGCATCCGTGATCTTGCCGGCGCTGTCCTTGTTGCCATCATTGCTAGAGCTCATGTTTGCCGTGTCCGAGCACGCACTTGAACTTCTGGAGTTCCCAGGAGCCCGTAATGCCATGCAGACTCGCGCCCGAGCAAGCCATGCTCCGGCCGCCAGGTCGAGCTCGCTCCCGTCGAGTTTTGGCCATCCCAACTCCTCTCGTTTGCTCCAAAGGACGTGCCTCGCTCCCAGCTATCCGTAGAGCCAAACACCGCTGCAAACCGTCGCCTGTAAAGCAAACCCGAGGCACTCCGTCATGCTAGGTGGTCGCCGGCAGCATAATTAGTTTACATCTTCATGTGCATCATCTGTTGGAGTTGCACTTTTATATCACCAATTTACGTATTCTGTTAGAGTTATTTTTTTTAAGATGTAAATTTCTACATATTCTGTTTTACATCTTCGAATTTTCATCTTCTATTGAAGATGCTCCAAAATCACGATAAGAATTATGAGTGAAGGGAGTACTACTCAGCAGATGATAAATCTCGGAGAGCGCGACCTCGCAGAGGCCACGAGCTCGACACCGCGGCGCTGCCCCCGTGCGACACCTGAAAGCTAGCAGCGCGCGCAGACGTCAGGCGGCAAACCAGCAACCGCGACGTCGCTCGACGTTACATCCAAATAATCGAACGAAGAGACGCGCAAACACCCACGATTACGCGCATTCCCGGCTCGTGCGTGTGGCTCCCCCACCCCACGCCCGTCGCCGTTCGCGCGGCGGGCGCACCGGCGGATCGATCCGGTGAGATCGACAGGGGCAAACAAAGACGGGACGTCACTAATCGTCTATGAATATTTTGTAATCTACGACCAGATGTAAAAGCATATACGGACAAATGAGAATCCCGTCGTGTTACTTCGACAGGACGGTCGTTGTCGCCGGCTGGTTGCTTCACTTATTGTGGCGATGACGATTGATCAACTTGACGTGCTAAAACCTAAGAGAGTGTCACCTTTTAGCAAAGCCAGCTTTGGTACGTAATCCCAAACCGTGCAATTCGAAGTGGAGAGGCTGAATGCCGCGTCGTGGGGGGAAAGGGGGTATACAAAGTGGCGATACGTGTGTTGCTTCAAATTTAATTTTCAGAATAAACAGAAAGTATCAAAAAACTTAAAATATCAGAGCCAGGTTCGATTCTGGGACCTGTGGGTTATGGGCCCACCACGCTTCCGCTGCGCCACTCTGATGTTTTTGCTAGAGTAATAAAATCTCGCATAAGTAGATATCTGTTGTCTGAACCGGAGGGTACCCAGGCAAAAGCCATCTGTTGTGATTATTTACCAGGCAGACTACAGATCGACACGCATGCACTATCCTGCTCCTGGTGAGCTTCATTCAGCTAGAGGAGTCGAGGTACGTTCCAACCTGGGAATTATTGTGCTGAAGAATGGCTAGTGCACGCAAATAAAGTAGGTACCCGAACTGTAGGACGAAGTGGAGATCAAAAAGATTTCAAGTGGTACAAGTGATGGTACCACGAATTCGGTACCTTTGAAAATGGGACCAACGAAGTGCGGTAAATCAACTTCCCAACACATGGTCAAACTCACTCTTGCCGATTTCTCTAGAGCATGATCAGGAAGGACGAAGAAGAATTCATTAAACAAACTGACTTTATTGATTGAATAAAGGCAGTACAAGGGCATCATCGTCCATATTCAACAGACTACAATACCCAGAAGCAATAGAGCTCCTTTTTTTTAGGGAAATATACCTCCCTTGTTAATTAGACAGTTGCATAAAAAAGAACCAAAATTGTCAGACTAACAAATGAGACCAAACCGACACAAATTCTACTAACTCCAAAAGTTTTAAGGAGTCATATGAGTTGAGTCATTGGCTGTGTACTTCTTATCATCGTAGTTGTATTAGCTCGATATAATGTTTGAGTGGAAACACCCTTTATAAAAAATATGAGTCAAGTCATCCACCCAAGCGATGGAAATGAAAAACCATTGAACACATTGTGACAAGAGACACCTCCCTTACCAGACAGGATACCGAATTATTACTTATTCATTAAATCACCCATGAAAAAGACCAATAACATACAATGGTAAATGGGACAATCACTAACCCCAATCAAACTAAGCAACATCTTCCCATCAACCTATAGCAACTTAGGTTTGAGCAATTATTTGTTAGATCAAGTGCAGTTGGTCTGCGAGACAACAAACACAATTCTCTTTTTACGAAGACTGAGCTAACCACGGAGCTTTTATTCTCTTTGATGTCGCCCCCATCACCGAAATGATTACACCAAAAAACGCAAATACCTAATAGACAAAAATCCAGAGGAAACCGCATTGTGGGTCCCCAAACATGGTTCATAGGCATAATTTTTTCCATTAGCTCACAAATTTCGGAAGCGCATCCTCAAACATGGAAAATTCAATCTTAGTACAAATTGTGACACATAAGCTTAATTTGACATAGTGGCAGGTGAGGTGTATGTGAAGGGAGAGGATTGAGGGGCTTTAGCAAAGAATGCATAGTATCCCTCTACCACCTTTTCTTCTCGTGGTCCAGCCAACTGTCTAATTTGTCACATGCGACACACGTATGGGATCCATTTTTGCACAAAAAACTGTTGCTCAAACCAAATTCATATTGTTGGGTCTCTCCTTCCTCTGTAGCCCGTCATGACAAGTTTAAACCACGGCGGCGATCATTGAGGTTGAAGCGAGCCAGCGACCACGTCAGTGGTCAGCGACGCCCCCATGGTAGATGGATCTAAGGGGGCGGGCATCTGGGATGAACCTCCTAAGTTTTTGCCCCTCTTCATCTTTCATTCCTTCACAGTTGGGTTTTTGTACTATGATATGATGAACCATCGAAGTGGTTGATTAGAACCACAACATAGTATGTAGTCTTTTTCTTCTTTAGAAAAGCATTAGATGAAGGCAAGCCCTCACACTGCCAGGTGAAAAGTTAGTCTCTACAGTAGAAATATACTTTTCTCTCTCCTCGGATTCTTAGTAAAGTTCATTTCTAGCCTTAACTGAAAAGCACATACACTTGACCCTTCGCCTTTCGAAACTAGATAATTTACTCCCTTACTTGGCCCAAAGAAGGTTCTTTTTACGACTGTGATGTGGCGTTTTATCCAAACTAAAACCCTAAACTCTAAATGGATATACATCACTTGAGACTAGTTGAAGCCAAGCCTCCATCCTTGAGATTCGACACAAGTTAAAGAGAAGAAGAAAAGGTAAACCTGAACACTTGAGGCTAATATATCCATGCATTATGTATCCTCAGTGTACTATTTTTTCGCTGATCGTGCCATTATAACACATACTCCCTCCCTCTCAAAATAAGTGTCTCATTTTGTATTAATTTTAGTACAAAGTTATACTATCAAAGTTTAGACACTTATTTTGAGACGGAGAAAGTATTTATTGGTTCTATTTTATACCTACATTTCTTTTTCGTGGAATGGGCAAGACACAAACTTTCAATAAGAAAAAGGAGTATGATATACAATGATGGTTTGGAAAGGGGTCAAATCACCAAAACCCCTCAACTCATTTAAAAAAAATCACCTAAACCTCGGTGGCCAGTTCAAAAAAAGAAAGGAAAATGAAAAGCCTCAGTGCCATGAGGACTATACGGAAAAAACATAGTTTAGGATCCTCAGAAAAAAAACATAGTTTAGGTGATGACTGGTAAACCTTTCACTTTCACCTTGTACTTTACTGTTAAATATTTCGCCTTCAGCGGATCAGATCATGCATCCGTGCATGCACTCTTTTCTCACGCGTCAACTGCTGCGGCCGTACATTCTTTTGTCATTTGCTTCTGTTCCGTCCATCGATCGTGTCGCCGTCGAATCCAACGAAGGGCAGTGAGCCAGTCACCGCGCGGAGCGACGCGCTATTGATTATTGTCCTCTTCTGCCGTGCATGGCCGATGGAGGTGGGATTCTAGCCGCGACGGGGCGATCGTGATCCAGCGACCGGCGGATCCGCTGTCATGGTGGTTTCCTAGGTTTGTGTTGCTGAAAATTATCTTCTGAAATTATCATAGGGGCCACGATGGATTTTGTCTGATATGCGAATGCAAGTACATTTTTTTAATTTTCTTCTTTTTCTGTGCTTACGTGCTTTTTTCCTTCTTCTAAACACAGTACGATGCCTACATACAGACCCGCACTCACTTATATAAAAGCACACACATCTTAAAGCATCTCTAGCAGATCCCGTAAACCGCGCCGTCCGCTATAATAACCGCCGGTTTGCGGGATCCATCATGTATCCCGCCCGAATAGATCCATCAAATCTGGCCGTCCTAGAATTTATTTTTATAGTATCCTTTATCCGCGAGCACAATTCCTCTATATGCGCGGGATTTCGTCCTCCTTTCGTAGTATCCTTTATCCTTTGCGGGAGGGAAATTTCAGCCCCAACCGCTTCCCTCACAGCCGGCACCATGGCCTCCCGAGCTCGATTCCGGCCAAATCTCGCCGCATCCGCCGCATGTTGGCGCTCGCCGCCGTACGTGCTAGTCACAGACGAGCTCGCCGCTGGCCACCGGCGCAGTAGTCACACGCTAACTAGCTAGCAAAACACGTACGCGTAACTAGCTAGCTAGCTAGCACAAGCGAGGCGCGAGCAGGAGCTTGACCGCGGGCGTGAGTAGGAGCTCGACTGCGTCGGACGTGGTGCGCGCCCACAACGGCGGCGGGAGGAGCCTCCTGCAATGGCGGCGCAGCAAGAGCTCAGCCGGCGCGAGCACGGCCTGTGAATTGAAAGACCCAATTGTAATTATATTACGTTTTTAGGGGATTTACGTAATTTTACCGGAAACATAAATTGTTTTACAGGATCTATTCTGGAGAAATAAAAGTCGCACTGTAAAAACGTGAAAAGAATAAACGTTCTGTAAACCTAATTTTGCGGGATGAGGTATACAGGATCTCCTAGAGATGCTCTTATCCTTATGACCACCTCCGAGATACTGAGCCGGCACAACCATCTTAAGATCGACTATGATCACCTCCGAGATACTGATCTGGCACAACCATCTTGAAGTAGACGAAGTCACCACAAACGCCTTCGCAGCTCTCCTGTCACTGAATGGACATCACTGACCTCCGAGTTACTGAGCCAACACAACCATCTTGAGATAGACGAAGTCACCATAGACACCTTCGTAGTGTCTCATCTCACTAAACGGACATCGGTGGCTGAAATAAATTCAAAAAAATGCGAACACCGAGTGCAAAGTATAGAAGTTGAACCCTGGTGGGCTCGTTGCATCACAAGGAACCTAATCATGTGAGCTAAGCTCAGTTCGCACATACTTTCTTTCTTTGAAAAGAAGATTAAAAATTCCGGCTTCTGGGGTCATACACATAATGAAGATAAGCAAGGCTGAAGCATGACAAGATTTGAAATAAACACCTACGACTAATTGTATTTCTTCCGCAACAACGTTTTCAAAAAGAATAAATGTCCTTGAGCCATCGTTGCCATGTCCGACTAAAGATGACTTGAAAAAGAAGTCATCATAGTTGCCGAGACCAACTAGTGAAGACCAGTACAATCAGCAACCTTTGGCCCCAAAGGCCAGCCACCTACTATTTGCATATGAATATTTTTTTATGAAGGCAACCACACAAGCAACTAATAAGGTGATGGAAGTTCTAGAGGTATAATGTGGAACATTGGGTCAATGGAACCTTCATAAATCATTAATTTTCTTTAGTAAAGGGTGCTCAAATGAGTTAAGAACTATAGTTAAAAAATGCTCCGTGCATAGAAGTGGAAGGTTTCTTGGACAGATTTTTGGGGATGCCAACTGAAGTGGGTAAAAATGAAGTACTCGAAAGACAGAGTTTGGAAGAGAGTTTAGGGGTGGATTGAGCAGATTTTGTCGGTAGGAGGTAAGGAGGTGCTAATAAAATCAATAGCACAAGCCCTCCCTACATATGCTATGGGTGCTTTAAATTACCAGGATGCCTTTGTGAACACATAGATTCCCTCATAAGGAAGTTTTGGTGGGGGGGGGGAGGAAGAAAGGAAGGAAGAAGACTAGCTTGGGTTCCTTCGGAAGAAATGACTCAACCCAATTATATGGGAGGAATGGGGTTTAGGAAGATGGAACTTTTTAACGTGGACTTGTTAGGTAAACAAGGGTGGTGGATGTTGCTGTAAGTGCATCTAGTGCCACCCCTAGTTGGTTTTGGAGTATTGACGACAAACCTAGTTGAGGGACTAATGTGTTTGTGAGAATTGCAGGATAACCCAGGTAGAAGTCCCTCATTGATTCGGTTTTCCTACCAGAGATGACCCCTAAAAATGTATGAAGACATTGAAGTCAAAGGTGGTATACGAAAATATTCACATTGAAGACTATGACAAGAGAAGACACCACATGAAGCCTATGAAGGTCGAAGACTTAGATCTTTCATAGTTCTCTTTCTTTTGTGTTGAGTCATAGGAACCACCGTACTGTTAAGTGGGGTCCAAGAGAACCAGTCAGAATGACTGAAGTGATGCCTAACCAAAACCTATGTCTTCGAGTGAAGACTATGAGAGCGAATCTTGTCCAGAGTCGGACAAGTCAGCTTTGCTTGCAGCCCAAGTAAAGTTTCCGTGTGAGTTTGAAATCTGACCGTTGGAACACGTGTCAGTTCCTTAGTGACCCAGGGTCATTTCGGACAAATCAGGTTGGGTTGCCAAGTGGCTATAAATAGCCCACCCCCTACAACCATAAACGGTTGGCTGCTTAGATTCAGAGTACGGCTTTTGTCGTTTGAGAGCAACCCACCTTGAAGCCTTTGAGAGAGAATTTCTTGCGAGGATAAAGCCCTAACCACCCAGAGCCAAAGAGAATTAGGCATCACTTAAGTCTTCTTGTCTGTGTGATCTGAAGACTATTACACTTGAGGACTGTGCATCCTCCAGCCGGTTAGGCGTCGCGTTCTGAGCATCCAAGAGACATTGTGGATTGCCGGTGAACGAAGTCTGTGAAGGTTTGGGAGTCTACCTTGAAGACTTCCCAGAGTGATTGGGCGAGGTCTATGTGACCTTAGCTCAAGGGGAATACGGTGAGGACTGGGTGCCCTGAGCTGCGTGTTCAGGACTGGGTGTCCGGGACTGTGTGTCCTAAGGTTTAAATACCTAGCCGCCCTAACCAGACGTACAGTTGTCACAGCAACTGGAATTGGTCCAACAAATCATTGTCCTCAGTGAGTCACTGGTTTCATCTTCCCTTCCCTTTACTTACTGTTACTCCTTGTGAAGTTATTGTATGTTCGTACTATCTTTTGTCTTCACTGAGTAACTGCGTGTTCTGTGTGGCTTCACAATATCTTCCTACCTAATCCTTACTACATTGCTGCTATTAGTCATTGTGCTTTCACTCTATTGAATACTTGACTATGGCTTGCCTAGTGTAGTCTACCTTCCGCTACAGGGTAATAGGTTTATTTCTATCGTTTGTCTTCATAACTTCCACGTTTTGAAGACTTTCATAAAAATCGCCTATTCACCCCCCTCTAGTCGATATAACGCACTTTCAATTGGTATCAGAGCAAGGTGCTCCCTTGTTCTGTGTGATTCGGTTTAACCACCTGGAGTTTTAGCTATGTCGACTGCAGGGATAATTAAAGTCTCCGCTGCGTGCCCCGTCTTCGATGGAACTAAATATCCCTACTGGAAGAATAAGATGCGCATGCATCTTGAAGCCATTGACGTCGACCTATGGTATGTCGTCAAGAACGGCGTTCCCAAGGCTGGAGAAGGTGTCACTGCTGCTGATGTCAAGAAGTTCGTTCAACTGGACTCTATTGCCAAGAATATCATCTGTGGTCATCTGACCAAAGGACAGTATGGCCGTGTGAGTGCTTTGGAAACATCTAAGCTAGTCTAGGACTGGCTCTCCAAGGTCAATGAAGGCGTCTCAACCCAGAGAGATCAGAGAATCAGTGTTCTCCACAACCTATTCAACCGCTTCAAGCGAAATGACAATGAGAATGTCCAGCTCACATTTGATCGACTCACTGACATCACAAATGAGCTTCAAGCCCTCGGCGTACTGAGATCACCAAACATGAAGTCGTCAAGACACTACTGAGATCACTTGATAGTTCGTTTGACACCCTAGCCCGTGATGATTCAAGAACGTCCTGATTTCAAGACACTCGATCCGTCTGACATACTTGAGAGGCTCAACACACATGAGTTTCAGCTTTCTGAGAAAGAGATATCTACGGTCCAAACTATGGGCGAACTCGTGCCTTGAAGGCAAAAGCTGTCTCCTCATCGAAGAAGAATCTGACAGCAGTTCTGATGATCCTGAAGACATTGGAAGGGAACTTGCTATGCTTGTGAAGAAGTTCCAAAAATTCACCAAGAAGAAAGGTTCAGAAAGTCTTCCCGATCAAGCTCAAGGAATGATGAAGCTTCTGCTCACGACTACAAGAAGAAAACATGTCACAAGTGCAAGAAACCTGGCCACTTCATCTCTGAGTGTCCACAGTGGGACAATGAGAACAAAAAGAAGAAGAAGAGCAAGGAATATGACTCTGACGACAAGAAGAAGAAGAAATACTCAAAGTCTTCTTCCAAGTCTTCCTCAAAGTCTTCATCACACAAGAAGAGCTCATCTGGCAAGGCACGTGCGTTTGTTGGCAAGGAAATGGATTCAGAGGAGGAGTCCGCTTCTGAGGAGGCGGAGGTGGAGTCTGAGGAGGAGTCCGATTCAGGCGTCGCAAGTCTGGCTACAGCATACGTTGCCAAGTCCATCTTCAACACTGAAGACAATGACTTCATCACCGACACCGATGCAAATGACAAGGACTACTCCGCTTCTACCTACTGCTTCATGGCACGCGGTGCCAAGGTAAACACACGCACTACTCACTATCAAACATCTAGTGACGATGACTCTGATTGTGGTTCAAAACCCAGCTACAAAACACTTGCTAAAATTGCAACTGAACAACAGAAAGCTATGGAACATATTCAAAAACTGTTAGACAGAAGCGATGATCTGTTAGGTGCTGAAATGACTCGATCTGAATCCTTAATTGAAGACATAAAAAATCTTCACGTTAAGTATCAGGAACTTGAAAGTCGTCATGAAACTCTCTCAACAACTCATGAAAAGCTTTCCTATGATTATCTTCAAAGGAAGCAAGATCTTGAGAAATTGAGAGCGGCTCATGAAGATCTTCAAAAGGAAAACGAGTCACTTCGCACCAAACAGATCAGTTCCGCTCAGGAAGGATTTGAACCACCATGTCTTAAATGCATTGAGCGTGATAATGCTACTTCTGTTGCTGAATGTTCTACTGCTACTGCTGTTGCAATATCTTCAACTGTTGATGTGGTAACTAACCCCTCTGCTGAGGATACCACCGCTATTGCTGATGAGAATGCTAGGTTGAAGACATTGCTTGAAACAGGGATGTACAAAAGTCTTAAAGGGCATCAGACACTATGTGATGTCCTCAAAAAGCAGATTCTGAACCGAAACCCGAGGAAAGAGGGTGTTGGGTTCGTAAGGAAAATGAATGCTGATGGCTCTTACTGGAAACCTGAGCAGTACCCCAAAACCACGTGGGTTGCTGCAAAGGAACCTTAGCAGATCCATCCAATCTATCTGGCTTCACTTGTGCTAACCCCATTATCATTGATGAATCCTTTGATGCAAACTATAAACTGTTTAAGAATCAGAATGGTGAAGTGTTTTGCTAGGTACATTGTACTAACTGCTGGAATGGGACCGCCTATGAAGAAGATCTGGGTGAAAAGGTGTTTGGAGATCTTCCTGTGAATGTCATCATGACACCACACATGAAGAAGACAAACCCCAGGCCAAAGGCTTCATTACGGTCCAAAGGCTTCATACAGGATAGAGGACTCACCTGAAGTCGCACTAACGCAAATGTTTTGCAGGGAAACCATACTCAGGCATATGAATATGAGAGCGGTTCATCAAACCGCCATGTTCATTAAGACCAAGAACTATTCTGCTATTCTTATGAGTACTATTGTCCGCCTGCAAGACTTTTTGCTAGGGCTCCAAAGCCAAAGTTCTCAGATGCTGCACTTAGACTTATTGCTTCTAAGCCACCCTTGAAGATGTGGGTGGCTAAGAAAGCTTAACTCTCTTTTGCAGGGAAAGGTCTCCAGCAGAAAACCAAAATCGTCTGACGCTATTGCTGGGGACCTTAAACATCTTGTAGGGCGCAAGATCAAATGCCCGAATGGTCTTACTATGTACTTCGTTCCTGAATCGCTTGCTACTCTCCCTATTAGTCCTAATCTGGATCTAAGCTTTCATAACCCACTGGTTCGTCAAATGTTTCTTCACAATGCTCTTGGTGAAGCCTATCCCCCTAACTGCACTGTAGGGTACGACACCAGCGTCTTCAGAATGGATTATTGATAGTGGGTGTACAAATCACATGACTGGCAAAAGAAGCCTTCTTATGGACTCAACCTTACGTCCATCTGACAAGAGCCACATCACATTTGCTGACACTGGTAAAAGTAAGGTATTGGGTCTAGGTAGAGTTGCAATCTCAAAGGATCAACACATGGATAAAGTCATGCTTGTTGAATCCCTTGGCTTTCAACTTAATGTCTGTCTCAATGCTTTGCGATTTTAAACATGATTGTGATATTTGGAAAATATCGTTGCCTTGTATTAATGGAATCTGACAAGTCTCTAGTGTTTGAAGGGTATCGGAAAGATGATTTGTACGGTAGATTTCTCAGCAGGACCACAGCTTGCCGTATGTCTTCTAGAAAAAGCTTCAGAATGCTGGCTCTGGCATCGGAGGCTTGGGCATGCTGGCATGAGGAACCTCCACACCCTTGCAAAGAAGAAGCATGTCATAGGCATCGAGGGCGTCAAGTTCAAGAAAGATCACTTATGCGGTGCCTGTGAGGCAGGAAAGATGACGAGGGCCAAACATCCCTCGAAGACAATCATGACCACTACTCGACCCTTCGAACTGCTTCACATGGATCTTTTCGGTCCCACTCATTACTCAACTCTTACTACTACTGCTTGTCTCTATGGCTTTGTCATTGTTGATGATTATTCTAGATATACTTGGGTGCACATAATCCTTTACAAGACTGAAGTGCAGGATGTCTTCAGACGCTTCGCCAATCGAGCTATGAACAATTATGGCGCCAAGATAAAGCACATCAGAAGTGACAATGGCACTGAATTCAAGAACACTGGCCTTGATACATATCTTGATACCTTGGGCATCACACATGAATTCTCGGCCCCGTACACGCCACAGCAGAATGGCGTCGTCGAACGCAAGAACAGAACACTCATTGAGATGGCCAGAACGATGCTGATGAATACAAGACTCCAAGAAAATTCTGGCCTGAAGCCATTGATACTGCATGCCATACAATCAATCGTGTTTATCTTCACAAGCTTCTAAACAAGACATTATGAGCTCCTTACTGGCAAGAAGCCAAATGTCAGTTACTTCAGAGTATTTGGCGCAGCCAGGTGCTGGATCAAGGACCCACATCACACCTCAAAGTTTGCACCAAAAGCACATGAGGGTTTTATGCTTGGATATGGAAAGGATTCGCACTCCTACAGAGCTTCAATCTCTTTCATTACAAAGTGGTTGAAACAGTGGATGTGCTGTTTGATGAGACCAACGGATCACAAAGAGAGCAGCTGCCAAGTGTGCTAGATGGAGTTCCATCCAGTGAATCAATCAAGCTAATGGGAACTGGAGAAATTATACCTTCTGAAGCTCATCCTGAAGAAGAACTTATCATCTCAGCACCTGATCATGAAAGACCAATGCTCAGCCTGAGACATTCCTTTCCAACGACGACAAATGTCAACGAGAGCAAAATCTGTCCTGTACATCCTCGCGATTGCCAATGAAATGCAGATTGAAAGGATAATTGACAGCATTAATGCACCTGGTCCACTCACGTTCAAAGGGCAACTCAGCTAGCAAATTTCTGTGGGCACTTCGCATTCGTCTCAATAGCAGAACCCAAGAAAGTTGAAGAAGCCTTCATGGAACCTGAATGGATTCAAGCTATGCAAGAAGAGCTTCAATAGTTTGAGCTGAATAATGTATGGGAACTGGTTAAGCGTCCTGATCCACGGAAGCACAATATAATAGGCACCAAATGGATATACCGCAACAAGCAAGATGAGCATGGTCAAGTTGTCAGAAACAAAGCTCGTCTCGTTGCTCAAGGATATACTCAAGTGGAAGGCATTGACTTCGATGAAACATTTGCTCCTGTGGCTAGACTTGAAGCCATACGCATACTGCTGGCCTATGCAAATCATAATAACATACTTCTATATCAAATGGATGTGAAGAGTGCTTTTCTCAATGGCAAGATTGAAGAAGAAGTGTATGTTGCACAACCGCCTGGCTTTGAAGATCCAAAACATCCTGACATGGTATACAAGCTCAACAAGGCACTGTATGGCCTCAAACAAGCCCCTCGGGCCTGGTATGACACACTCAAATACTTCCTGAAGAGCAAAGGCTTCATACCTGGTTCCCTAGACCCCACTCTCTTCACGAAGACATATGATGGAGAACTGTTTGTGTGCCAAATATATGTGGATGACATTATCTTCGGATGCACCAATCAGAAGTATAGTGAAGAGTTTGGATATATGATGCAAGAGCAATATCAGATGTCCATGATGGGAGAGCTGAAGTTCTTCCTCGGTCTTCAAATACGACAACAACGCAACGGCATCTTCATATCTCAAGAGAAGTATCTCAAAGATTGCCTGAAGAAGTTTGGTATGCAAGACTGCAAAGGCTTCATGACACCAATGCCAGCCAAACATCATCTGGGTCCCGACGACAATGGTAAAGAGTTCGATCAAAAGGTATACCGCTCCATGATTGGTTCTTTACTTTATCTATGTGCATCTAGGCCAGATATTATGCTTAGTATTTGCATGTGTGCTCGATTTCAAGCGGCACCAAAGGAGTCGCATCACTTAGCTGTGAAGCGAGTTCTTCGATATTTGGCTCACACCCCAACTCTAGGATTATGGTATCCAAAGGGCTCAGAGTTTGATCTGGTTGGATTCTCGGATGCTGATTATGCTGGTGACAAAGTTGATCGCAAGTCTACATCAGGGACATGTCACTTCTGGGACGATCACTTGTATGTTGGTCTTCAAAGAAGCAGAACTGTGTATCTCTCTCCATTGCCGAATCTGAATACATTGCTGCTGGATCTTGCTGCGCTCAGCTTCTGTGGATGAAGCAAACACTCAAGGACTATGGCATTCATCTGAAGCAAGTGCCACTCTACTACGACAACGAAAGCGCCATCAAGATTGCCAACAACCCAGTTCAGCACTCGAAGACAAAGCACATTGAAATTCGTCATCACTTTCTCAGAGATCATGTTGTGAAGGAATATATTGATATCATACACGTCAACACTGAAGAGCAATTGGCAGATATCTTCACCAAGCCCTTGGATGAGAAGAGATTTTGCAAGTTACGGTGTGAGCTAAATATCCTGGAATCCTCAAATGTCCTGTGATCAGGCACACATCCTAACCCTTATGCATATTGATGACTTAGATGTGCAACACACGAAGTAAAGTATATCTTCAATCAATGAACACATACATTCTAAGTGTGAATACATTAATGTGGAATTTGGCTTCGGAGCGCCACGATAATTGTGTGCCGTGTCTGGGTCTAATACTTCCTATACGGTGGGTAACGCCACCACCAAATGTTCTATTTTGAAGTGTTTCACTCATGGCGTTACATTTGCTATGTCTTCACATTTGGCTTGGCTTCAATCTCAACATATCTTCATGATTATCTTCACTATGTTGATTATATAGATATATATATATACTAGTGTTCTGTCCTCTACAGCATTCACTTATAGCTATGTCTTCTTGTTGAATCCTTTGAACTAAGTGAATGTGATCGGATCCTAACCTCTCTATGCTTTCTATCTCAAATTCTATCTCTCCAAATCATATGCATTCTATTGAAACTGTCGAATGTCTTCTCTGCGTCCTTGTCAGCAGAAGATACAGAGACAACCATTAAGTCCGTTTTCAATGCTCATTCCTCCACATAAAACCCGGAGAAGTAGGAACGACCACCCGACAATTCAGGCGTGCGTGGGACATGGAACAAACCCCAAAATTCCGCATAATGGCCACGTGTTCCTCAGATGCGAATCGCCAGGGGCACCTGTGTAATAACGCAGTGCCGCCCCTGTACCTATAAATACACACTTCACAGCGGTCATTATCTCTTCTTCCACTCTTGCATGAACCCTAGCACCACCGCTAGCCCTCGACGATGTCGGCGACGAAGCGCTTCGCTGCCGCAACCTCTCCGACGCCGTCCTCACGCCGACCGCGGACATCGTCCTCTCCGCCGTCGTCGTAGGTGTCCTCTGTCGCCAAGTTAGGGCATGGAAGATCGAACTGCTCGGCCTCATCTTCCACTCCGTCTAGCAGTTCTTAGTGTGGTAAATAAAACTTCCTTTTTACGGCACCGTTGATCCTATGGCTTTGTCACTTTCTACCACAAGCAGTTTCTATTCACATAAGTTAGATCTCTCTCATACTGCATCTCATAACATGCCTAGTATATTCACTTATGCTTCACAAAGTAGTTAGATTCCTCACTTGTACTGATCTGTGGATTCGTACAAATCTGGAACCAACTCCTTATCTATGAGTGAATGTCTTCGCACGATGAGGTCAATGTCTTCTAAACTGATTTATCTTCAAAATCTTCTGAGAATGCATATGACCTCTTCCCCTTCCCTCGCACCTTAATTCTGTCACAGGTACATGTCCGTGGGAGAATCCTTTGGTTCTCATAGTCTGCATT